>NC_056743.1:437856390-438143890 GCF_019279795.1 Protopterus annectens
AGAACAACTCATTACAAGAGACATTTCCAATTAAGCTCTCTGTTTAACCCATTAGGATGCAGAGTGTCAGATTTTAAAATAAAAAGGGCTTCTTTCCATTGAAATTTACTTTCTTTGGTAAGAAAGCAGAAAGAAAAAAACATGGTGTCTCATTTGCTTCATCTGAGGCAACTGAAGCCTCAGGAGAATGGTCGGATGAGAATGCAGATCTTCCTTCACTTCCCCCAGCCCAAAGGAGTGATTATATGCAAGAACACTTCCATAATAGATCCAATACAAGTGGAAGAGATCAGAAGAGGGGACAAGCAGATATGACGTGGGGAAGACAACAACAACAGAACCAACAGGGGAATAATGATGAAGTATATAGAGTTGCATTATGGAAGGAATATGAAGGAGCTTTATCAGCCTATAATGAATTAATATTTAAGGGACATAGATTGGGATATTTCGCTAAGAATGATATAGAGAAGAAATTTTCCATAGATAAATGCTCAATGGCTAAATTTTACTGTCTTCCCAAGTTATATAAAAATAAGTGCAATTCCCCAGGTTGTCCCATAGTTTCTGGATGTAACTATTTCCTTCATAATATTGTAAGTGTGTTGCATGAACAACTGTTACCTAAAGTTGTAAAGCTGTCATTTTATATTAGAGACACTTTTGATTTTTTGGAAAAGGTGAGAAAAATTAAATGGAATTAAAATAGATATTGGATAGTGATAGATGTTAAAAGTCTATATACCAACGTCTCATATGAATTAGGTATTGAGGCTCTTAGGTTTCATTTGGGAGATACTCCATTAACCTGTTATGTAATGGACTTAGTACAGTTTTGTCTCAAAAATAATTTCTTTGAATTTAATGGCACTTTGTACCAACAAATAAAGGGAACAGCAATGGGAGCAGTGTTTGCACCAATATACGCAGATCTATTTATGGGACATTTTGAAGTACAATTCCTTTATAGATTAATTTTTTTAGAAATTATGTGGTAGAATACTACCGTTACATAGATGATTTAATTTTTCTATGTGAAGGTGTGGTAGGTCCCGTGTAAATAATTTCATTCATGAATTAGATCATAATAATTTTGGAATTAATTTTGATGGTGCACAGTGTGGTGAAAGAGTGACATTCTTAGATGTGAATCTAGAGGCAGAAGGAAATAAAGTGGTGACTTCTGTTCATTATATGTTTGAGGGAGTAAATAATTTCATATATGGAACTAGTTGTCATCCTTCACATTTAATATCTGACTTCCTCATAATGAATTTTTGCGTATTTCAAGACTAACCAGTGATATAAAGAAAAAAGAGAAAGAAATTGAACAAATTTGCAATAAATTTATACAGAGAGGTTATAGTGCAATGTGTGTTGAGCAAGCTAAAAATAGCCGTATGCTAGGAAGTCAAGTTAAAAAACTGGTGGATTATAAAGGCAGACCAGATAGGAATAAAAATAATAAACCAGTGGATAAAATATTTTTTGTAACCACTTATGGTGTTTATACGGAAAAGTTGGTTAAAATAATTGTCCCATTGGAATCACACAGGATCCCTTTCTGGGAGAATTATTACCTCAAAGACCTATGGTGCCATATAAACTGGGGAAAAGCATCAAAGATATGTTGGTACATGTCCAGTTTAATTTTCCTGCAATAAGGTTGAATAAACATATATCAAATTTAGGTTTTAGAACTTGTGGACATTGTAGTATATGTAGATGTTCATCGTGCATACAGCTGCAGTCATAACAGATGGGTTATCCTGCCGTTAGGCGGGTCCTCGGTCGGCCGAATTCAAAAGTCTAGGTCTGGCGTCAGTTGTCGTCGCTTCTTCCCTGACGTCAGTGCGGCAGGGGTATAAAAGAACCAGCCGACGCCATTTTCTTCAGTCTTTCCTGCCGCGTGGCACCCGAAGCAGAAGCAGTTCGCAAGTGCCAGTTGGCCAGCTCCTGAGATTTATGAAAATATTTCAGCTGAAGTCTTCTTGAAAGCTAAGTACCCGTTGGGGAAACTTTTTTTGCCTCAGACCGATGTCAGACAAAGTTAATAATTGCATTTCATGTGGGAAGCAAATACCGCATAAGGATTTCCATTCCTTCTGCATTCCTTGCTTAGGCCCAGACCACGACGTCTCGGCCTGTCGTTTTTGTGCTAGATTCAACAAACGCACTATTAAGCGTCGGGCGGAGTTTGCCCAACACTGTTTTGGTCAAAAATGTAATTACATTATGTCGTCGGATACTCCGACTCCAGTTTTGAGTAAAAGACGCAAAGATAAAGACCGACATACGAGGTCCGCGACTTCTACTGACACCACGCTAAAGCCGGCTTCTGGTGCGCCGGTTCTCAGCGAGGCGCCTACGCAGCCCCTGAGAACCAATGACACTTCTTTAGCGGTGTCTTCTGTACCCGAGGTCGCAGGCTCCTCAGCCCCCACTCCGACTACAGATACCGACGCCACTCTTGGCGAGGAAACTCAGAGTTTAGACAGGCCTGCCACCTCTCAAGGTGTCTTCAGGCCTTCCTCTTTTTCCATTAAGGCTTTCACAAAATCTAAAGCAGCCATGAAATCTAAAAGACAAGCTCCACAGAGCCCCTCTCAAGGCCCCATGCCTAAAAAACAGATGCTCAAAATGGCTGAGGATTTGATTACTCTTATCAGGGGTTCACAACCCCCCTCGGACAAAAGGCCCAGATTGGAGGAAGACTACCCTTCCTCAGACCAAGCCTCTATTACCTCAGAACATTCTGAGGACCAGGAATATTCATACTCCCCTTTTGAAGATTCTGATGCTGAGGAGTCCATTCCCTCGCCCCCCCGAGGATTATTCCTTTGCGGAAACCTTACATACCTTGAGGGAACACTTTCACTGGGAAGGCCAAGATTACTCAGATTCTAAGGAAAGGCTCAGGGATTTTCTCTTGCTTCCTCAGCACAGGCCTCTGGCTATCCCTCCTGTCTTGGATATATTAGATGATGTGTACACAGAAGCCAGTCTCAACCCAGATTCTTTACCTCCAGCTCCTGTTAAACCTCACAGGTATTACCGGGTTCCTGATTCACACCAATTCCTATATAAAAGCCATGCTGCTGACCCAGAAACTATTTCTCAGGGTCCCAAGGGAATTAAGGCCTCTACTGCCAAAAACCCATTACCTTCAGAGAGAGATTCCAGAGCTTTAGAAAGGTGGGGGAAAAAGGTATACACCTCGGCCACTTTAACCATGAGGGCATTAAACTGTCAGTTCCATATGTTAAAGTATCAACAGTTTTTGTTATCTCAGTTGAAAAGCAAAATGACACAACCTGAACAACCAGATTTAAAGGAGTTGCCGGATTTGTTGCATAGTGCAGAGCAAGTGGGTAAACATACCTTGCAATGTGACAAAAACAAAAACCACACCGGTACTACGGAAACTAGACCCAGCTATCGCAATGGATAAAAGATAAATGCAAATAACAAACACCACCATGCGCTGGGTCTGATGGCTGATAAAATATAAACTCCTCGAGCACTGAAATGCAGGAAATCAGTTCAAAACAGTTCAAAACACGATCACCAACTGTAGTATAAAATCCAAGCAGTTTATTGGTATAAAACTGTTAGCGCTTTCACCCTTAGGCTTCTTCAGACAGTTACAAAAGAAAAGCATGCCTATTCCAATTTAAATACTGGAGCACTGTTGTTGATAGGTTAAATCCAAACACATGTCAAACACTAATTACTATGCATCTAAAAGACTGCTCAATATATAATAAAGACACAGTACTTCAAATTCAACAAGGCTAACAAGCGCTAAATGTTAAAAACAAAAATAAAAATAGTAAAAACATTATACAACATCTAAGAACTGTCACATGGACAGCATTTACATATATCATCATCAAAAACATCAAAAACATCATCAAAAACATTATGGTCTAAAACATCTCCTTTTCCTTAACACAGGGGTTATATTGACCTTATCATTGAGTCCTGGGAGCTTATCTGCCCTACATCTGATGATCCATTGCATCTCTCTCTCTAAGGTATAAATGTCCCCCCCTCTCTTACTAAGACATACTACCTCTATAACACAAAATGAGAACGTATGCTGCGGGCCAGTGACTATAACATGTCTGGCTAAGGCATTCGTGGTGTTAGCTGTCCTGATCTGATACATATGTTCCCTCACCCGCTCCCTCAAGGTCCTATTGGTTTTGCCTATATAGAACGAGGTGCAGGCGGAGCACCTGGCCAAATAGACTACATTAGAATCTAAGCAATTGGTACCTGTAGAAAACTTAAACTCATAATTAGTAACAGGATGGGTGAATGAATCCCTAGTATCTATAAACCCACACTGGTTACAATTTCCACATGGGTGTGTATTCCATGTTAATCCATTTATACATCCTAAAACTGGTGGTACAGGCCTATGACATAGCATACTCTTGAGGTTGGGTTCATTCTTATAGCTAATAGAAGGTTTCAAACCCACAATTCCCTTGACCACAGGATCCAGAGTCAAGATCTCCCATCTATCTTCCATAAACCTCCTAATAGACCTGGCATCCTTGGTATAAAAAAGGGGGGCTCTAACGATACCTTGTGGGAGCCCATTGCCTATAGGTACAACATCATCGGCTACCCCTAGGTCTGAAAAATAGGGTCTGGCCACAGTACTACGTAACGAATCCACCTCTACTTTCATCCTACTAAAAGTACCTGAGTCATACCCTCGGGACAGGAACATCTCTCCCATTTTCTTTAGCTCTCTGGAGTAACCCATATCAGAGGGATTCAACCTTGAAGCCCTCATGATTTGTCCTTTCATGACATTTTCAAACACATAGGTAGGATGCATACTACTCCTATGAAGGAGTGCGTTCCGATAGCATGGTTTCCTATGTATAGAAGTATTAATCAGTCCACCTGGCAGTCTACGAATATCCACATCTAAAAAAGAGATAACATCCTCTGAGTAGCCAAGTGTAAACTTCAAAAATCCAGTAGAGTGGTTAACATTATGAACAAATAACAACAATTCCTCTAGAGAACCACACCAAACGAGGAAGAGGTCATCTACAAACCTCCTATAAAACTTCACATGGTCTCTAAAACCACTAGAACTAAACAGATACTGATCCTCCCACTCTGCCATAACTATGTTGGTGTAGATATTGGCACATGAAGTGCCCATAGCTACGCCATCATTCTGCAGGTACATATCCTCACCAAACATAAACACATTATTGGTGAGTACAATTTCCAAAAACAAAGATAATAAATCTATAAACCTGTTTGTGTAACTAGAGTTCTTATGTAAGTGATTAAGATAGAACTGGACCCCTGCCTCATTGGTTATAACGGTAAACAAACTCACCACATCGAGCGTTACCATTAAAAACTTATTATTAGGTTCCACATCCTTCATAAAATCATACAAATCTATCAGAAACTGTTTGCTATCTTTAAGAATATGGACACACTTGTCTACCAGTGGTCTAGAGTAGTATTCTATGTAAATGGACATCGGTTCGGTCAACCATCCCTGCCCTGAGACAATAGGTCTCATTGGAGGTGGATCCATAGACTTATGTACCTTGGGTAACCCTTGTATTATAGGTATACGTGGATTCTTCACCTTCAAATAATTATAAAGCTCATCTGTGATGTCATAGTTCAAAACCATGTCATCCAACATCCCATAAACTGTAAACACCTTCTCTGTCACCAACAACATATCAACCTTCGTATAAAATACTGTACTGTACTGTGGTCAGTAGTGTTTGCATACAATACACGTATGCCTCTGTATCCATCAATACAATAGGACCACCCTTATCTGCGGGTCTAATAACAATTTCAGGGTCATGTTTTAAATTCTCTAGGGCCTGTCGCTGCTTCATACTCAAATTGGATGAGTACCTACAACGTCTATTAGTAGTAAAGTACTGATAAATATCATTCTCAACCAGGCGTGAGTAGGTGTCTAACAGAGGGTGTAACTGTGGTTGATGCACACTGTTCTCTTTAAATCTCACTTCTCTCACCTCTTCATGGGATGATTGGAAATCTACTTTGAGTTGTACATTCCTTACAAAAGTTTTCAAATCTACTATTGATTCCACTAAATCACCACATTTGGTAGGTATGAAATTGAGGCCCCTATTCAGTACCTCATATTCATACTGTGTTAAAACTCTCCTGGCTAAGTTAATTACTAGCGTGCTGTGTTCTTTTCCCACATCTTTTTTAATGTGGGACCCAGTACTTCGTTCGCTGACCCTTTCCTCTTGTGCCGTCCACGGCTCAGGGACCTCCCCCTCCCTAGTCGGCGATCTTGTGCTATGGGGAAAGGGTGAAAGGTGGATTCAGTATTGTTCTCTAAACTAAGAGAATTCACCATATTGGGAGCTCTCCTCCTGACCACTACATCATTATTCTGAGACTGTTCAGTAACCCCAACTGTTTGCACCACTACCTTCTCAGTACTACTATCTGCAGCAGCATCTGATGGTGCTGTTGTAACATCCACAGCTGTTGGAGAAACTGAGGCATTAACAAAAACATTAGCACTAGAGGTGCCTGAAGCCGGCGCCTCAGTGACAACAGGTATTTCAAGAACAACATTTGGTCTGATAGTATTACTTAACACATTCTCATCATGCATATTATCAATCCTATTCCTATTAAAAGAAGCAGCATTCCCCCTGTTAACAGGTCGTTCATTAGCAACAGTTCGTTCATTGGCAATGTGGTTTTGATGCTTTAGAGGCCTCATGTAGAGCTGCTGTTACAGGGTCTGTCATACGTAGACATGCTTGGCTCAAAGAGCAAACCTTACCAGATCATGTCAAAGCTAAATTACTAGATGCACCTCTTCAAAAAGATGTGTTGTTTGGTGTTAAAGCTGAGGAGGTACTAAAGAAAATGGAGGAAAAGGCAAGATCAATGCAAACAGTGAAAGATTTCCTACAGGTACAACCGCCACGTTTCAGCAGAAACTGGCCTTCAAAAAATTGGTCCTTTCCAGCCACGGACAGACCTCAAAGAGGTAGATACAGGCGCCCGAGGGGTAGAGGGCAATCTCAAGGATCATTTAGAGCCAGACAATGGCAAGCGCCTACACCAAGAGGTGGAGAAGATAGATCACAGTCATTCAGAAAGCAGACACAATGACTTTCCCCTTTGCATGCCAAGTAAAGCTTTAATGGCAGCACCTTTAGGCGGAAAACTGGCATTATTTTCAAAAAATTGGCATATTGTCACAAAAGACAAATGGATCCTGGGCATTATAGACAGAGGTTACAGATTCCACTTTCACACCCTTCCAAAAATGAGAGGCATGCCAAACCTGCCACAAAATCAAAGGGCAGAGGCACAAAAACAAATTTCAGCTCTCATGGACATGAAAGCTATTCAAGAGGTACCTGCAAAAGAACAGGGTCAAGGTTTTTATTTCAGACTATTCCTGGTATCAAGGAAGGACAAAGATTGGAGACCTATTCTGGACCTATCCATCCTAAACACATATTTACTCGTACCAAAATTCAAGATGCTCACACTACAGCAGCTTCTTCCCATGTTGGGCAAGGAGTCTTGGCTGGTAACATTGGACCTCAAGGAGGCATACCTGCATGTCCCTATCAGACAAGATTGCAGAAGATACCTCATATTTCTTGCAGTTTCAACCCATTATCAATTCTCTGCATTGCCCTTTGGCTTATCTACTGCGCCCAGAGTGTTTACGAAATGCCTGGCATCAGTAATTGCCTTCTGCAGACTTCAAGGGATACAAATATACCCATATCTTTACGACTGCCTGATCCAAGCGGACAGCAAGCACATACTTCCGAAACACCTGGCGTTTGTAATAAAATTGTTGAACTTTCTGGGATACACAGTCAACAAAAAGAAATCAAAACTAATACCCTCTCAAGCAATAATTTTTCTGGGTGCCAGCTTGAATACAAACGCCCAGATGGCCTACCTCACGCCAGAGAAGCAAGGGCAGCTATCTCAATACTTCAGAAAAATGGCAACCTTCACCAGGCTGACTGCAAGGAAAGTCCTGCAGGCTCTGGGATACATGGCATCTTGCATCCTACTGATCCCATGTGCAAAGCTGCATATGAGGAAACTTCAGTGGTACCTAAAAAACTTATGGTCTCAACACAGCCACAGTTTGGAAACAATTATACCACTCATTCCATGTCTTCAAAAGGAATTTCTGTGGTGGGCTCAAGCATGCCAAAGAAACATAGGTCTCCCCTTCTGCATGCCTCAAGCAAATCAAATCATCTCATCAGACGCCTCTGACTATGCCTGGGGGGTGCACATGACAGATCAGTGCATTCAGGGCAAATGGTCCCAAAAGGAGAAGCACCTACATATCAATCAAAAGGAAATGCTAGCAGTACAAAATGCTATTATGGCCTTCAAAGACCTACTGCATCCAGGCCAGCTATTGATAAGGACAGACAACACCACAGTGATGTGGTACATAAACAAACAGGGAGGAACTCATTCATACTCCCTGTGCAGACTAGCCATGTCCCTTTGGAACATGGCTCTGGAATTGCAAATCCAACTTCAAGCACAATTCCTGCCAGGGAAGGAAAACACGCTGGCAGACAACCTAAGCAGAAATATGACAGATCCACACGAATGGAAGTTGCATCCTCAAGTTTTCGCAAAGATAATTCAGGCTTGGGGCGGCCAGACATAGATCTCTTTGCTACCCACAAAAATTACCAACTGAAAAAAATTTGCTCAAGGACCTATCACCCACAGGCCTGGAAAGTGGATGCACTTTCTTTCAATTGGACAACATTGACAGTCTATGCCTTTCCACCTCTTCCTCTGCTGCCCAAAGTTCTATTAATGGCCAGAGCCGAGAGGCCAAAGATGATTCTCATTGCTCCAGACTGGCCAAGACAACACTGGTATCCACTCCTGAAGAGCCTGACGCATTCACCACCATGGATCCTGCCTCTAGTGCCTCTTCTGTTGACCCAGCACAGCTTCAAAACTCTTCACAGTCAGCTGAAAACCCTCAATCTAGCCGCACGGAGGATTCCATGATCTCCCAACATACTCTCCTCTCCAAGGAGGTGCAGGATGTCATCTTGGAGGCCAGAAGACCTTCTGCTAGGAAAGCCTACTCCGCCAAATGGAAACGGTTTTGTGCCTGGAATCAGAAAAAGGGCCAGAATCCTTGGGTACTAAATTTACCTCAAATATTACAGTACCTAGCTGAGATGTTAAACAGTGGACTTTCCTTCTCCTCCATCAAGATCCATGCTTCAGCCATTTCTGCACAATACAACACTGATCCTCTTTTATTCTCTCATCCTCTCTTAAGACAGTTCCTCAGAGGGGCTAAGAATATAAAACCCACAAGGAAACCACCAGTACCTGCTTGGGACCTCAACTTCATTTTGGAAAAACTGACCCTGCCTCCTTGTGAGCCAGCTGCCTCAACAGAACTTCAATATTTGTCATGGAAAACAGCCTTCCTTCTGGCTATCACCTCAGCACGCAGGGTATCGGAACTACAAGCCCTCATGGCTGTGCAACCTTTCATCATTTTCCATCAGGATAGAGTTTCCTTATGAACCAACCCTTCCTTTATGCCAAAGGTAGTATCCAGTGTAGCCTTGAATCAGACTATCCACTTACCTACCTTTTATCCTAACCCACAAAACAAAGGGGAAAGACTACTACATTCCTTGGACATTCACAGACAACTTCGTTATTATTTGGACAGGACAAAGCCATTCAGAAAATCAGAGCAACTCTTTGTGTCCTATGCTGCAGGTGCTCAAGGAAAGGCTATTTCCAAACAGACAATCTCAAAATGGATAGCCCACTGCATACGCTTTTGTTACTCATTTCATGGAAAAACTGTACCTACAAGCATCAGATCTCACTACACAAGGGCCACAGCTACCTCTGCAGCTTTCCTCAGGGGGGTTCCTACCAAGGATATTTTGGAAGCAGCTACTTGGAGTTCTGAGTACACTTTCTCCAAGCACTATCACATCCCACTATACTCTAAATCTAGAGCGGGCTTTGCCACAGCAGTCTTGCAGGGCATCCTTGCCCCTCCTAGATGTCCTTCAAGGATGCATCTGCAGTCCTTACAAATGGGTTGTCCTGTCGTCAGGCAGCCCTTCGGTCGGCCGGATTCCAAAGTCTGGGTCTGGCCTTGGCTGGTGTCGCACTTCACCCGACGTCATAGCTGCAGTTCTTCGGGTATAAAGGCATCAGCCGACGCCATTTTCCTCAGTCTTTCTTGCCGCGTGGCGCCCGAAGCAGAAGCTGTTCGCAAGTGCCGGTCGGTCAGAACCAGAGATTACTACTACAAGTACCGAAGACTTCTAAAAAGCTAAGTACCCCGTTGGGGACTCTTTCTTGCCTCAGCCGATGTCAGAAAAAGTGAATAACTGTTTAACTTGTGGGAAACAAATACCTCATAAAGATTTCCACTCTTACTGCTTACCTTGCTTAGGCCCAGACCATGACGTAGCAGCTTGTCTAGCCGGTGCTTCTTTCAACCGACGGACACTTAGACGTCGGTCGGAATTTGCTGAAGAGTTTTTCGGCTCCGATTTCACTTACATTATGCCGTCGGATACTCCGACTACGCAAATTTCTAAAAAACGCAAGGAAAAGGACCGACACTCGCGGTCCGTGGTTTCGGCCGAAACCGCGGTTAAGCCAACCGCGAGTGTCTCGGTTTCGGCTGAAACCGAGTCCACGGTTCTTCCTTCGGCCAAAAGCTTGCCACTTACTGAGGCTTCATCCAGCCAGGCTGAATCTGCTACTGAAATCACACCTGCTCTTGCAGGTTCGCAGGATTTATCTGATACTATCCCTTTGGATATTTCTACCCCTGCACGTGGAGCTGCTAGGCCTCCTGCATCCATGTCGATTAAGTCCTTTGCCAGGGCTAAAGCAGCTAAAACTACCAAAACTGTGCCTGCTAAGACCCCTTCTCACAGGCCTAGCTCTAGTTCACAAATGCTTAGTCTAGCAGAGGATCTCATTTCTTTAATCCGGGGATCCCAACCTCATCCAGACAGGGCCTCTCACCCACCTCCAGAGAAGAGGATTAGAGTAGAGCCCCCTGAGCCAGTTTCTTCAGATGGCTCCTCTGATGAATCGGATAATTCAAACCCTCCAGAAGGCCCCTTCTCTCCCTATGAGGACTCTGATGCAGAAGATTCCATTCCTTCTGCCTCTCCGCCTGAGGAATTTTATTTTGGGGAAACCTTGCATGCTATGAGGGAACAATTTCAATGGCAGGGCCAGGATTTCTCAGACTCTAGGAAAAGGCTTAGAACCTTTTTGCATTTGCCACAGCATAGGCCTTTAGCCATTCCTCCAGTACTTACTGTTGTGGATGATGCTTTTAATGATGCTTGTACTGCTCCTGATTCTCTTCCTCTGGCCCCTGCTAAGCCCGATAGGTACTACAGGGTTCCGGACACACATTATCATTTGTATAAGGCCCCTTTTGCAGATCCCAAAACTATCTCCCAGGGACCCAAGGCTGTAGCAGCTTCTTCTACCAAAAACCCCTTCCCTCTGAAAGGGAATCTAGATCCTTAGAGATGGGGTAAAAAAGTTTACACTTCTGCTACTCTTTCAGCTAGGGCTTTGAACTGTCAATTCCACATGATTCAGTATCAGGAATTTATGTTAGACCAATTAACTAAAAAACTGTCCTCGGATGAACCATTAGACAAAAAATCTGTACAGGAAATGGTACATAACATTCAGCAGGTCAGTAATCATTCCTTAAAATGCGGCTATGATGCACTGGAGGCTTCCTTTAGATCAGCCATGACTGGCACAGTGATCAGAAGACATGCATGGTTAAAAGAGCAGTCCTTACCAGACCATGTTAAATCAAAGCTCCTAGATGCTCCCATGGATAAGCTCAATTTGTTTGGCTCCCCTGCGCAGCAGGTGCTGAAGAAGGTGGAAGATAAAGCAAAATCTGTCCAGACAGTCAAGGATTTCTTGCAGGTCCAGCCTCCAAGGTTTAGCAGGAACTGGCCTTCCAAGAATTGGTCCTTTCCAGACACCGCCAGAGCTCCGAGAGGCAGGAATAGGCGCTCAAGAGGCAGGGGTCAATCCAGAGGTGCCTACAGGGGACATCAGTGGCAGGCAAACAACCAACGAGGTACAGCCACAGATCCAGCCACCACCACTTCCACAGGACAATCACAGTGACTTGGCTCTAGCACCACCTACCAGGGAACAACTAGAGGCACCCTTAGGCGGGAAGCTAGCCTTATTTTCAGTAAACTGGAATTACATCACAGGAGACAAATGGATTTTACACACAATAGACCAAGGTTACAGGTTTCACTTCCATACCCTACCAAGGAAGAGAGGAATGCCAAACCTACCTCCAAATCAGAAGTCAGAAGCTCTAGAACAAATAACTCACTTACTAAGGATGAGAGCTGTAGAAAGGGTACCATCTATGGAACAAGGGCAAGGATTTTACTCCAGACTATTCCTGGTACCAAGAAAAGAAAACCAATGGAGACCTATTCTCGACCTGTCCGCTTTAAACACATACCTCATTGTTCCAAAATTCAAAATGCTGACCTTAAAGCAGCTTCTTCCCATGCTGGGCAAGGAGTCTTGGCTGGTAACTCTAGATCTCAAGGAGGCATACCTGCACATCCCCATACGACCAAATTGCAGAAGATACCTCAGATTTCTTGCAGGATCAGAGCAGTATCAATTCTCAGCATTGCCCTTTGGCTTATCTACTGCGCCCAGAGTATTCACGAAATGCCTGGCATCAGTAATTGCTCATTGCAGGCTTCAGGGAATTCAAATTTACCCTTACCTGGACGACTGCCTGTTACAAGCGGACAACAAAATCAAATTAACAAAAGATTTGGAAAGGGTCATTCATTTACTACAAGCCCTGGGATACACAGTCAATATAAAAAAGTCGAGGCTGATACCATCCCAAAGGATAACCTTCTTGGGTGCAGATTTGGACACAACAAAGCAAATGGCATTCCTGACAGTAGAAAAACAGGAACAACTCCCTTTCTACTTTATGGCATTAACAAAGCAGAACCAGCTAACAGCAAGAAAAGTCCTGCAAGCTCTCGGTTACATGGCATCCTGCATAATATTAATTCCACATGCCAGACTACATATGAGAAAGTTACAGTGGTACCTAAGGAATTTATGGTCTCAGCACAAGCACAGCCTAGAAACCCAAATTCCAATAATTCCATGCCTGAAACAAGAATTCCAATGGTGGGCCCAGGCCTGTCAATCAAACAAGGGACTGCCCTTCCACAGCACTCAACCAAGCCAGACCATCACAACAGACGCCTCAGACCTCGGTTGGGGGGCACACATGCTGGACAAGTGCATACAAGGCTTATGGACTCAAGACCAGCTGCACCTACACATAAATCAAAAGGAAATGCTGGCAGTAAAACTGGCAATTCAGGCATTCAGACCATTTCTTCAACAGGGTCAACCGCTGATAAGGACGGACAACACCACATTTATGTGGTACATCAACAAACAGGGAGGCACACATTCATACCCTCTATGCCGGATGGCAATGGACCTCTGGAATGTGGCACTGAGCTTCAACATTCAGCTACAAGCAATTTTTGTGCCAGGAAAAGAAAATATACTAGCAGACATCCTAAGCAGAACTACCACGGATGCCCACGAATGGATGCTGCATCCGGACATCTTCAAAACCATTACAGGGAAATGGGGACTGCCAGAAATAGACTTATTTGCATCCCCACACAATCACCAACTGAAAAAATTCTGCACAAGGACGTACCACCCACTTGCTTGGAAAGTGGACTCCCTATCTTTCAGTTGGACAAACCTGACAGCATATGCATTCCCACCACTTCCTTTGATGCACAAGGTGCTATTGAAGATAAAAGAGGACCGTCCAAGGATCATCCTGATAGCTCCAGACTGGCCAAGGCAACATTGGTACCCATTACTGAGGAGCATGTCTCGGGAACAAATATGGCCTCTGCCCCTAGTTCCCTTGCTGTTAACACAGAACAACTTCAAAACCCTGCATCCAAACCTGAAAACACTGCAGCTGACTGCCTGGAACATTGCATAAGACCAAATAACCCAGATTTATCTCAAAGGGTTAAAGACATTATCTTGGAGGCTCACAGACCCTCAACAAGAAAAAATTATTCAGCTAAATGGAAAAGATATTTCATTTGGAGTACTGCGAAAGGAGAGAATGTGTCACTGGTAAACATAGCTAACATCCTGGAATACTTGGCAGAGCTCTTCCACAACGGCCTGTCCTATTCTTCCATTAAGATTCATGCATCAGCTATTTCAGCAGAATACAACTTGGATCCTCCAGTATTCTCACATCCTCTGCTCAGGCAGTTTCTGAGAGGGATTAAAAATGTAAAGCCACCCAGGAAGCCGCCATTGCCAGCATGGGACTTGAACTTTGTGCTAGAAAAGTTGACACTCCTCCTTTCGAGCCAGCAGCAACAGCAGAATTACAGTACTTATCATGGAAAACTGCTTTCCTGCTTGCAATCACTTCAGCAAGAAGGGTATCTGAGCTACAGGCATTAATGGCAGTACAGCCCTTCCTGATCTTCCATCAAGATAGAGTGTCCATGAGAACAAATCCTACTTTTATGCCAAAGGTGGTCTCCAGGGTATCTTTAAATCAAGCTATCCACCTACCTACATTCTTCCCCAACCCACAAAACAGGGGAGAAAGACTTCTGCATACCTTGGATGTACATAGACAATTACATTACTACCTGGACAGGACCAAGAGCAATAGAAAAACTGACCAGCTACTGGTAGCATATGCAACAGGAATGGAAGGAAAAGCAATTTCAAAACAGACAATCTCTAAGTGGATAGGAAATTGCATTAGATTTTGTTACTCCTACCATGGAAAGAAAACTCCAGAAAACATCAGGCCTCACTCTACAAGGGCTACAGCCACTACCACAGCTTTTTTTGCGAGGAGTGGCTACCAAAAACATTTTAGAGGCTGCTACTTGGAGCTCCGTGCATACATTTGCCAAGCATTATAATTTACCTCTATACTCCAGATCCCGAGCAGGTTTTGCCACTGCTGTTTTGCAAGGGATCTTAACTACACCATAATCTATTTCTCCTCCTCCCCCAGTTTGGCTATGGTATTCTACCCATTTGTAAGGACTGCAGATGCATCCTTGAAGGACATAGTACAGTTTTGTACCTACCATAAATGTAGATGTCCGATAGGCATGCATCTGCAGTCAGGATTACCCACCCTCCTGCCCCTCTGTGGTACTCCTAGGGTATTTGCCCATCTTGTAGCTAGCTGGGGGAATCTATTATGGTGTATTTGTTTGTATATATGTACATACATGCTTATTTTTTTGTTTGCTCTCTACTATTTGGAACCATTTGCATTTATCCAAATTTAGCCTTCCTAGAGGGCACCTGGCATCTGGGGCAAGAAACACTGAGGAAAATGGCGTCGGCTGATGCCTTTATACCCGAAGAACTGCAGCTATGACGTCGGGTGAAGTGCGACACCAGCTGAGGCCAGACCCAGACTTTGGAATCCGGCCGACCGAAGGGCTGCCTGACGACAGGACAACCCATTTGTAAGGACTGCAGATGCATGCCTATCGGACATCTACATTTATGGTAGGTACAAAACTGTACTTTCCACTTAGTGCCTGCCACCCCTTTTTAGCTTTGGGATTCTACCCATCTGTTATGACTGCAGCTGTATGCACAATGAACATAGTACAGTTTTGTACCTACCATAAATGTAGATGTTCGAGTGCTAATACAGCTGCAGTCCAGGTTTCCCTCCCTCCATCCCCTCTTGGGACAGGCCTTATGACAAACACCTCCACATACAACCTGATTGGGGTATTCTTTTATGGTGTATTTGCTTGCACACTACTGTTTTTTGATTATATTGCATGGCATTATTACATAAGTTTATGTTTTGCCTTCCTTCTGGGGGCACCTGACATCTGGGGCAAGAAAAACTGAAGAAAATGGCGTCGGCTGGTTCTTTTATACCCCTGCCGCACTGACGTCAGGGAAGAAGCGACGACAACCGATGCCGGACCTAGACTTTGGAATTCGGCCGACCGAGGACCCGCCTGATGGCAGGATAACCCATCTGTTATGACTGCAGCTGTATTAGCACTCGAACATCTACATTTATGGTAGGTACAAAACTGTACTTTATACAGTGTGTTCTTTGATAAAATAAATGGACAGAAGTTTGATTTGAATGATAGTTATGGCTGTGTGACGGAAGGAATTATTTATGTACTTAAATGTGAATGTAACTTATTTTATATATGGGAATCTAAATAAAGTTTTCGTGTTAGATTTTTAGAACATTTAAGAAATATTAGAAATGAAAAAGTGGAAAGCCCATTAGGATTACATTTTAAAATGTACCATAACAGTGATGGGAGTAAATTAGAAGGTACTATTTTGGAAAAAGTGCATTGTGAAAGAGGTATGTGTTTAAAAAGTAAATTGCAATGGAAAGAAGCACTTTTTATTTTAAAATTTGACACTCTGCATCCTAATGGGTTAAACAGAGAGCTTAATTGGAAATGGCTCTTGTAATGAGTTATTCTTAATTGCTTTATTAATGTTGTTTTAATATATAAATGAAGTGAGGAATTGGTATTGTTATACTCTGTTAAAGGCATTTGCCGAGGCGCTAGAGAGAATTCAAGTTTGTTACTACGAAAAATAAATCTGGGTTTACTGGCTGAATCGTTTTATGGATTTACTTCTTCTTCTGTGGTAAGCTATAATCGGAAAATCCTGTTTGAACTACCTCCCCTTCTCCTATAACTAAACCATCTGATAGTATAAAATAATCTATTTCAGTTCTATACATAGCCCTTTTGTAACTCCATGAATTTTGTCCCAGAGTTTTAACTTATCACACCTATATCATTTTCTTTCTTTTTACACTTCCTCTTAAATCAAAGTTAGTCTTTTGTTATTATAATATTCATATTTATCACTGCATAGTTAAAATCTGATGAAATAAGCTTTCCCTTTCTTTGCAATTAGTATAAGCATATAATGTTATAATTCTATATACTTGTTATTTCCATTTTAAATCTAAAATGGTTAATATCTGCTTGTTTGATACAGTTACAGCTAATATCTTTACTGTATTTCTACAGAATGCGGGTATTCCAGTACATCCGTCATTTCCCAAATTCCAGATTATCTTTCCTCCCTACAGTTTTACTGTTTGTAATCCTTCTTCATTTGTTAAAATCTTGCGTCTTCCAATATAATTTCATCTACATCACGTTTTACACCACTCTAAAATTCCTATTTTTCTTACTATATTCTTAATACTATTTACATTTATAGAAAGTATTCTAAAATTTTTCCTTTTCCCGTTTCCTTGGATTCATGGTTTCATGAGTTCATAGCTAATTACTAGGCTAGCTTTCTTAATAGTCCATTCAAAGCCTAACCAGTTTCCTTCCCAAAGGTGAGAATCAAACACTGTACCTTGTGTCTGAGTCAAACACCTTAACCATTATATCAGCCCCTAGTCTTTAGCTGTATTTACTCTTTATCCATTTTCTTTCTTTTTTCTTCTGTAATTATCCCTTTAAATTTTCTTTGTCTTTTACCAACAGAATTCTTTTTTCCCCTTTTACTACCCCCAGTTTGTCTCCTTCTGTGTCATGTTATTTTTTTCCTCATCTCATTTTTTTCTATTTCTACTACTTCTAAAATCTCTTGTCTTTGTTTTCCTCTTTTTCTATTTTTACTGTTATTTTCATTTTTGCAGTCCATCCATAAATGTCAAATTTTGTTGCATTTGTAACATTTCAATTCACATTTTTGCATCATCTCCCATTTCCCCACAAATATAAGATTTTCTTTTGTCACATTTACTTATCAAATGTCCTTTCCACAAAAGAAACATGTTTTTGGTTGTCCCTAGTATTTCACAACACCCTCTTCCCCTCCACATTTATCATGATTAGCATATGTATAATTTTTTCTCTTTTATATTTTTAGCAAAATATTGCAACCCCAGCCACCAGTCTATAAACCACTTTTGTCATAAACTTTTGCATTGTACAGTACTTCTTTACATAAAGCTGTCAAATGTCCTTTCAAAGTCTCTCATTTTACCTCTGTTCGAAATTACCTTTTTTGTTTCCTTGTTAAATGCTTTTAACACATAAAGATTACATGGGTTATAGCATTTCTTTTTTTTTCTTCTTCTCCAACAAAATTTTCCATTGAAAAAACAGTCTCAAGTATAATGTCACAAAATGTCTGTTTGTTAATAAGAATAAATGCTTTTACCTCATGTACTTTTACACGCAAAGGAGCTATTAAATTGTCCCACACTTCATGCCTGTCCATTTCCTTGTCTTCTTTACTTTGAATCCTTACCATACACTTTCGGTTTTTACTTTCTTCTATTCCACTTTTGCCTTATTTTACCTTCTCGGCATATGTTTTCTTTTCGATCTCAGCACCACTCTTAAGGATTGTCTCTGCATGCTCCTTTTGTATTTTCTGAATAATGTCCCCACAGAAAACATCTTAATTTTCTGGCTCATTCTGCAGCACCATTTCTTTAAGTAAATCATCCCTCAACTCTCTCGATTGGTGGGTTGTAGTTATACATCCATCATTTGCTAACTCATCCACATCAAACAGGTTTCTCTGGAACATTTCCTCAGAATCCTGCACATATTCTCCAGTCTTGATATTTGCTTTCTCCTTCAGTTTTTTCACTACTACATTATTTCCTTTTCTCTCCATCTCCCTCCCTGTTTCTCTGGGCCACCTCTACACCTGAAATGGAAAGAGGAAGTGCTCCTCTAAAATGGTTCCCACTCACATCAATAATGAGTAGGAGAAAGTACCCTGATGTCCTGGCCAGATTTCTGCTAGTAGTGTAAATACCATCTCGGGTCTTCCCCCCCTGAAAAGAGGCTACTAGCATAGTGGGACCATAATCCAGTCAACAAAGGATAAATAAATTATTTAATCTGGTATTAAGGCAAACAAATTCTGAGGAGATACTGCTAGTGTAGTGCATTATGGAAAGAGGAACTTGAGTGCTTGGAAGCTCTGAAAATATTGCTAGCTTGAATCTGCCTTGAGGCGGATGACCCAACTGTTGATGAATGAAGAGGGATAACAAGGATGTAACATTATAGTATGTACAAAACTTTCACTTTTCTTAGCTCTATCAGTCTTTTGAGACTATATTTATTTACTGACATTTGATTACCAGGAAAGCCCAGCAGGGTATTTGCCCATTTTCAGAGTCAGCCAAGTGAGAAAGCGTGGACTGTCGACCATGTCTTCCCAAGCTGAAAGATACTGGATCCCCTTGAACTGACACCAGTAGCTAAGCCAATTGTTACAAACAAAAAATGACTGACATTAACAACTAGCTTAGCTTCTGGTGTCAGTCCAAGGGGATCTAATGTCTGATACTCTGGGAAGACATGGTTGACAGGCCACACTGCTTTGCCAGAAATGGTTTGCACCTGTCTCCTCTAGGCTTTCGAATACTGGCAAAGGCATTAGCCACACCTGTTGTACTTTTTTCAGCCAGTGTCAAAATACCCAACCTCCCAATATAGCAAAATCCTCTGTAGATAAACTCAAGGTACTGCTGCTTAGTGCTAGGAGTCTGAACAAGAAACTGCACTCCCTGGAAGTACTCCTTACTTTGGAATATGCTGAATGCTGTACAGTCACTGAGACATGTTTCAAAGTTTGGAAAGCACCCTGTATGTGCAGGGCTACAGTGTCTTCCATACATTCAGACCACAAACTGAACTTGAAAGAGCCAAAGTAGGAGATGTATCCATTCTCATTAAGGACAAGTACACCTTGAGACTGATCAAACAGTATAACTCTCTTGAGCTACTCCATGTCCAACTAACTACAGGCAAAACCCCTTACCACATCATAGTTAGCTGTTGGTCTCCCACCATGAAACAGGGAAAGCATATGGCATACCTGGACTTACTGGAGTCACTTGCCATACAGCCCAGCACCTTACTCATGGGTGATTTTAATTGTCCTACGTTCAACTGGGAAACACACACAACTGCATCCATGCTGGCTCAGAGATTCTTGGACTTGTGATTACAAATTCTCTGGAACAGCTAGTCAGCACACCCAAAAGAAGCTCAAAAGTCTTGGACATAGTAGTCACTAACATGGAAGCACATTTTCTAATAATTGCTTTTTTGGTACCACCGTAATTAGACTCCACAAGGCCTTACTATGTCTAAACAATTCTGATTTTGTATCACAGGTCAAAAAATAATTTCCTTAGTTACACCAATTTGCTCACCCAGTGTCTCTGATAGAGCAGTCTGCAGAGAATCTTTCAAGTCTGCCAACTCATTACACTCCCAGAAAATATGTTCCCAATTACCTCTTTCTTCCCTTTCACACCTCCAACATTTGCTGTCTACCTGAGGAAAAATTGTTTGGAGTCTACCTGGGGTATCAAAGATCCTAAATCTTCTAGATTTTGTTACATATTTGGGAGACTAACGTATATCCCCCATTGTTTCTTTGTGAATTTCTTATCCAATCTCTCTTCCCAATCCTTTCTATTCTCCTCTGATTGATTCTTATAGTTATCATGCAATATTTTGTATGCTGTACTAATTATTCCTTTTTTTAACCATACCACCTATCTTGACCTACCTAAGGCATTTGGCACAGTTCCCACTCAGGTATTATAGAGAAACTCTCCCAATTGGGAATTAACCCCTACATTACCAGATGGGTAGCCAGCTGGCCTACTGATAGTCCACATAGTGTCAGAGTGGGTGACTTCACCTCCAGCAAAAGACCAGTCACTAGTGACGTACCACAAGGTTCTGTGCTGGGCCCCTTACTGTCCCGATTTATTTAATAATTATGCCAATTACGTTATAGACTGCAATCCCCTAAGTGTAGACCCAGTGGTATGTGATCTGGGTACTGAGGATAGCAACCTAATCTTTGATGACCACGTATCCACATTAGTAAGAAAATCCTTATATGTGGCACATCTTATAAGTAAAAGCATGACATCTAGATCTAACGATGTCATAATTCCATTATACTTGCCCCTCATCAGACCAGTAATTGAGTACAGAGCTCCCTTTTGCATGTACCTCACCAGACACGTGCAACAATTGGAGAGACCACAGAGGTTTCTCACCAAGAAATTATAGGGTACACAAAACAAGTCTTACGCGGAAAGACTGAAAGCTCTGTCACTGTATTCTGTCTCCTACAGGTTGCTAAGCAGTGACCTGCACCTGGCTTACAGGGCAGTCTCTGACCTGGCCGTGATGGAAATGCTGCATGTTTTAAATCAAACTGCACGAGGATCACTTGCTTCAGGGACCTTAACATAGCCTCTGACATGGACAGGACATGCTGGAGAGATAGATACATGTCACAGAGACTGCCACTCCTCTGGAACAAGCTTTTAATTCATGTGAAACAGAGCCCCTCTCTGACCCTTTTCATATACAGCCTAGGTCAATAGATGGGTGACCACAAATTCACTCCTGGGGTGACAGCCCATAGACCCTTACCTCTACGAACTTCAGTTACCTAACCACTGACAATTGGGGCAAGTCGAGATAAATATAGCTAGGCTTGTAAGGGCTCTAGGGCCATTAGCCTAGTAACCTTTTATGAACCCATGAGAAAATCTCTAAAGTGCAAATAAACATGCTAAAATATGAAACAAGCTAATTTTGAAGGGTCTTATCCAACCTTCTTCTAGTTTAATGGCCTCTTCAATATGAGGAAAGTCAGGGGTATCTTCTCATTTCTGTGCTTAGTTCATAGTTCATAGATTTGTACTAAGCTAACTGCCCTTGCCAGCCATTTTAAGCCTAGCTAATTATCCCTTTTGAGACTCAAACCCTACACCTTGTGTTTGTAAGGCAAACACCTTAACCATTAGGCCACCCTCCCAACCCTTCTTCCATAACCAAGACTAAAGAAAAGATTTCTTCTTAGAGTTCTGAGAAAGAAATCCAGATCCTCACAGAAGTTTTCCCTGGATCCAATGGCCTCTTCAGCTCTGGCACTCAAAGTGTCTAAACCTTCAGAGCCAATGCCTCCTGTGGATTCTAAGGTGACAGGCCCCCTGTAACACCACTTAGGTACTCCCCTGAACCTGTTTCTCATTGACTCGTGTCTCCCATTTACCACAACCAACCCTGTTACTCATCTAGGCCTCCTTCCATGACTTCTTCACTTAAGTTTGATAGATCATCCAGGAGTCTCATTGAAGCGGATGTGGACAAGATGATGAGGCACTCCCTATGGACCCAGATTTAACTGACTCCAACTACAGCTGGATCCAGTGGGGCTGTTTCTTCCTGTCACCCTGTTATGGCTCTTTCTCTGGAGGTTATTGATCCGACTGTAGCCCGAGGTAGATCTGTATCAAAGCCAGAGCTTCATGCCTCTTCAACTCCCATTATGTTGATGTCAGCTCCTAGCCTGTCAGAGCCATAACATCGGCTGTGACTCCGACAGATGGGATTGGATCTGAGGTCTTTGGATCCTTTCTTTTCTTTAGAGGCCTCTCCGCTAGACAGTTCAGCTCCAGTGACTGCCTCTGATCCTAACCAAACAGCTTCCAGGGTTGAGCTGCATCCCAGAGTTTCTGGAGAACAAGCTTTCCAGATCCACTGCAGGCTTGGCATTCAATTGAAACCTGTCTAAACCTAGAGAAAGTTATTCCCTTTTAAAGCCTGATCCAGCTGTCCCCCATAGTGTCTCCCAGGGACTGAAACCTGCTGTGCTTTCCCCTTTGGGGCAGCCATTTTCAAAAGCCATGAACCTGTTCTCTCTCATAAGACCTTGTATGTTTCTGAGTCCTCCCCTGAACATCTTGCAGCAGTGGTCCCTAGAAAGCACAAGTGCAAGAGGGAGGCACTTTGATTCTCATGAGGAATCTCCCACAACTGGTGCTGATTTAATTGAGGTGAAGGTTCTCCCAGATCCCCATTTGAGGATGTCTGTTTTGGAGAGATCCTGGAACTACTTAAGCTCCTTCTTCTAAGGAATTAATCTTCCTCAAGGCATTTGATTCTGGATGATTTACTTCTTCACTAGTCTCCCCCCTCAGCAAATGAGATTGTCGATTTGATTTCATCCGAGGCTTGTAAGAAAACTGACACAGTTGAAACCAATTCTAAGAAACCAATAGGTTTCTAGTAGCCCACAGACCATTTGCAATGAAGCAAGTGCCTGGCAGTAGATTCTATGGTTGTGGCAGCAGCCACTAAAAAGGAGCTTGCCGAGGAAAGCTCCTCTTCCATCTGTCTAACAGGGAGTCCCACACCTTGGACAGATTTGGGATGCAAGTCTATACCTCATCAACATTTTCGATGAGAGCACTTAAATACCTGGCACACTTCACTTGCTTTCAGAGAAATTTGGTCAAAGAGATCTCCACTTCTCTTCCAGGGACCCTAACTGTGAATCAGAAAGAGTCTTGATTCTCAGCTGACAACCATTCAGTCTCTTTCTAATGCCTCTATGCACCTCATCTCCAGTGCTACAGAGGGTGTCGCTGGAGCTGCCAGCACATATATTTCCATCAGACGCCATTCCTGGATGTGGCTATGTCATTTTGCAGGGCACTTCAGGATGTCTTTTGTCAATACTCCTTATGACGGATAAAGCTTATTTGGTTCGAAAAAGAAGGAAACCATTTCCAGAAGTGAGCAGGAAGGTAAATCCTTGCTTGCCATAGGGATTAAATTCTGCACCCCTCAGAGGACTTTCTGCAGGAACCAGAGGGCATTGAAGAGGATGTGGTTCTGAAAATCTCAGGGGTTTTCATCTGACACTTCTGGGAGAGAGTTCCCTGTGACAGAGGGAGGGACTTACAATGGACATCAACCCATGGGCAGAGGTGGTCCTCAGAATTGAAGCTTCAGGGTCCTTTATCAGAGAAGCCTTTCCAGCTCCCCTGAAGGATTGCCCTATTGTCACACTGTGAAAGTCAGTCAGGTGGTGCTTATCTCTGCACCGAAGAACCAGGACATCCATCACTCAAGACAAGTAGGTGCAGGGAATTGTTGTCAGAGTCTGTTATCCCGTTTCTTACTCTAACATTGCTTCAAATGAGAACTCCCATTGTTCCACCTTTGCAAAGATAATACATAGCTTGTGAAACAGAGTGAGAAAATGAGTCATCCAGGAGGTCCCACAAGACCAGAGAGGATCTAGAATTTACTCAAGGTTCTTTATAGTGCCAAAGAAAAATGGGGACCTTAGACCACATTTGGATCTAAGCTGCTTGAACAAGTGTGTAAAATGAGCCAAATCTGGATGGTGACAGCTCAATCCATTCTTCCATTACTGAGGGAGAATGACTGGATGCATGCAATAGATCTTCAAGATGTGTACTACCATATATAGATGGACAGATGCTTCAAGAAGTATCTCCGCTTCTAGCTGGAAGCCAGCTAGATACAATTCAGAGCTCTGCCCTTTAGACTTGCCACAGCCTCCCTGACATACCTTTCAACCTGTTAACACAAGAAATCTGTACAAAGCCAAAAATAATGGGGAGAGCAAAGGCCAAACATAGGGACACATTTTACATATTGCTCTAGTAAACGTAGAAAGTTAGTAACCAATAAAACCCACAAGAAAACTCAAGAGGTGTAGTAATGTGACAAATCTGACAACAAACAGAAGAGTTTAGTTTGCCCTGGTAACTTTTATTGCTGCGCTAGAGCAGTGGTATATCTAAGTTACTGCATCTCCTGCGGTGCCTTTTATGTAGGTAAAACCAAGCAACAGCTCAAAAAAGAATTGATGAGCACAAGCAAACTCTATTATTGCTTTGTTCAAACATTCTAGACTTTGCAAAACCTTTAAGAAGTTTGTATTTTTTTTTTTTTAGAAAGGAAGAGGTTTTGGAACAGTCAGAGCCTTGGAAAGAATATTTAAGCAACCAGGAACTGATTTGCCAGTTAAAGCTAGATGCCTGCACGTATCCCAGCTTTAATGATTATTGTTCTATTCTTCTGATTTTAAAATACAGACAATTCATTTAATAAGTATATTTATTTGCGATGTTAATTTGTCATATATGTAGACTCACATTTCTTGTTTTATGATTGGTTTATTTTTGCAAAGTACGAATGTGCATGGGTATAATAGGTTATTTAACTTTGCACTTCCTGGAATTTTATTTTGCAAAGTCTGAATGTTATTGAGTAGAAGAGGGCTGTTTTACGATTGGTTTATTTTTGCAATGTCCAAAAGTAATTAGGTGGAACAGTTTCATGCTGTTTTATGATCAGTTCATTTATATAATGTTCAGAAATGATTGGGTGGAACAGGGGATTTAATTCTGCATGCTATTTCCTTCAAGCAGTTTTGAAAAAGTCCTGTGATAGGATGAAAGCACTCCGCTGCTACTTGTTTGCATTTTGTTTTTAATAAAAGTTTTAATTTTAAATTTTACTCCTGGACTGAGTTGCTAGAATAAGAATTGCTTTATGTTGGCATACATTTTCCAGTAGATATGAAGTCTGTCACTCAAATGACTATCATTATGTAGTAACTGCAGTCCTAAATGATTTGCCTGAAATCCACAAATTTTATGAGAGATGGACCAAACGTCTGCTGCAAAAATCTGGACAGTTGAGAGGTATGTCCCTGGGTGTTTACCAAATGGATGGCAGTAGTGGCAGCTCAACTATGACTGCAGGCATTCTGGGCGTTTCTTTATTTGGATGATTGGCTCATAACTGTACATTCCAAGAATCTACTCATTCATGCCAGGGACTCTGTTTTCTACTTGTACGAACATCTAGAGATAGTAAACTTCCAGAAATCTCAACTGAAGCCAACAGTCTCTAGAATGTATAGGAGCACTTTTCAGTACAAGATTGATGATTGAGAAATGTCACAGTCACAAATATCATCCCTCCATCTACAAGCTCAACAAGTCTTTCCTAAAAAAAAAACAAACACACACCTGTCAAGACAGTTCTCTGTCTGTCAGGTTTCATGGCCATGTCCATAACCTTGGTACCTCTGGCCAGATTTTATATGAGGATTTTTTCAGTGCACATGGACAGTCTAGTTGTTGATCAGGAAACAACTCATGTCTTACACAGTCATTCTGACAGCCATTCACAGGGACCACAATCACTGGTGTATAACCTCCCCACTTCTTCAGCAGGCATCTCCCTTTATCCTACCATCTCCACAGGCCACAGTGACCACAATCGCCTCCCTACTGGGGTAGGGGTGGGGTATTATTTGGGAAGGCCTGTCCAAGGCATGTGGTCTCATTTAGAAACGAGTCTCACGTCAGTGTCTTGGAGATGACACCTAGCAGCTAGCAGTGGACACCTTTCAAGACTCTCTTGCATTGGATGTGATCTTGATACACTCAAACAAGATGGCTGTTGTTTGGTACATCAGTAAGCAAGAAGGAACCAGATCTTACTCCTTGTTTCAAGTATATTTCAGTATGGCAATGGATGATATCTTCTCACTGCTTTCTGATAGCAACACATATCCCAAGAGGAGACCAACATTCTTGCAGACAAGTTGAGCAGGTCCATTCTGTTCCCTCGAGTGGTCCCCTCAACCCATTAGTAGCAGAGTAGGCTTTCTGCCTTTGGGACCATCCTTGTTGTGATCTGTTCACTTTCCCTATCAACACCAAATGCAATAAGTTCTTTTCTTTCATCCCCCATGAGAGGGATTCACCCAGGGATGCTGTAATGCACCCTTGACCCTGGGACTTCTTTATAGCTTTCCTCCAATACAATTGATTCCAAAGTTTCTCCAAAAAGTTTTGGTATTGAAAGTCTCAGTCATCCTCAGGTCATGAGGTCACCCCTCATTGACCTCATCAAGTATGGTTTCCCTTCCTCTGGCCTCATCTGCTTCACCCACCTTGAGACATGGGCTTAGATCCAAATTGCTGTCTCACCCATTGGGTCAGCCTCACCCGAACATATAAACCCTGAGATTAACCACATGGTTTCTCCAATTCCTATGATAGTTCAACAATCCAGATTCTCCCCTTCCACATTTTACCTTCATTGCAGAAACCTTCCACTAAGAAAATTTACAAAAGCAAATGGAAAAGATTCTGTCTTTGGGCTATGGAGAAAAACACTGGTCCCTTTTCAGCCCCCATTACTTCAATTTTTGACTTTGCCGCACACCTTTTTCTTGGTTGAGTTAGCTAATCCACTGTCAAAGTTCAGTTAGCTGCCATTTCTTCTTTCCACATTGGGAAATGTCATACTCCTATAGCTGCTCTTATTTTGTCTAAAACCTTTCTCCGGAGCACCTTCCTTCTGTGTCCCCTGCTCAGAGATCTGGTCCCACCGTGAGATATCACTACTGTTTTGCAGTTCTTGACAGGTCCCCACTTTGAAGCTGTGGCTAACACCGAAATGAAGTTTCTGTCATGGAAGACTTTATTTCTGGTAGCTATTACTTCTGCAAGGAGAATTTCAGAATTCCATGCATTATCTTCCAAACCTCCCTATGTAATTTTTCACAAAGAGAATGTCTGAGGACCAATCCGTTCTTTCTTCCTATGGTGGCTTCTGAATCATCTGCCAACCAGTCCATACATTTTTCCCAAATTTCTTTAATAAGGGTAAATATACCTTGCATTTGTTAGATGTTCATTGCCAGTTGCATTTTTACTTGCACTGCACTAGACCTTTCAGGAATTCTGATCTGCTGTTCGTTTCCTTTTCAAAATCTAAATTTGGACAACAGATACCCAAAGACTCCTTATCTCGCTGGCTGGTTCAGTGCATTTTCTTTGTCTCCCAAGAGAAGGGGTTATCACTCCCCTCAAAACCTAAAGCACATTTGACAAGATCTCTGGCCTCATCTAAAGCCTTTTTCCCTAAGGGTTCATTTGGTGACATTTAGGGTGCAGTTACCTGGTCAAAAATCCATACCTTCATATTGCATTATAAATTGGATATCCAGTCCAGGTCCAGAGCTTCCTTTGGTTCAGCTGTGCTTAGGAATATCCTTCCATGAGACCTCCCCTGGGTTAAAGCACCTGGGGACTCTGTTCCTTATGTAGAAGAATGGACAGAAAAGACATCATCAGATACTAAAGTTATGTACTCATAATAACATTAGATCCATGTTGTTGTATTCCGTCCATTCTTTTACTACACTCTCTCCATCCCTCTCTGAATAATTTTGCTTACAGATCATTTTTTTTCATCATTGAATTTCTCCTCTGAGATGGATCTAACTGACCTTTCCTTGGCTCTGGAAGGTTTAAAGTACTTCCTCAGTTATTCCCTTCCTTGGCAGATAATAGATCCATCACCATGTTGTTTGCTTAAGTGTATATCTTTTACTTGGGTTTCCTTCTCTTACCTTTTTTCAATGGGTATTGGTGGGCAAACTCGATCTGAGGTAATACTTACTCTGTGTATATGGATTATGGGCTGGGGAAGGATCCTGAGCACTGAAACCTAAGGTTAGAAGTGGCAGAAGTCAGTCCATGGCTCATATGTAGAGGAATGGACTGAATATGACAACAAAGATTTAATGGTATGGTGAGTATATAACTTTAGTTTAAGAATCAATGCAACATATATGACAGTGATTTAATATTTACAGAAATTTTAGCCAACTTAGAGAAATTAAAGGTAAGTTAGTATAATACAAATAGGAAATGCAATATGAAGTGGGAGAAAAAAACAGGGTTATGGCAGGTAAATATTGTGGGAAGAAATATCCAGGGAATTGTTATGGCTAGGCTTGTATAGGCCCTAGGGCCGATAGCCTAGTACCAACCTATGAACCTATGCTTAGATAGAGAGTCAGGGGAGATAAATTGATTTGAGTAAGGAAGTGTAAGGTGCAAATAGGTACTTGTTCATATTTAGGGATTTAGTTTATCCTGTGGGTGAACAGAACAGAGCCAGATTTTGCCTAGGAAGTCTTTCGGAATTGTTTTGAAGGATGGAGCATATTGACCTGATGGTTACAGATTAAGGAGTTCTAGGCCTTAGCAACATGGTGGAAGTACAAACCATGCCCAGAAGATTTGATAGGGTTGTAGACAGAGAGGAGTTTTTAGTTACTGGATTGTAATGACCGAACGGGAGCATAATTATGTAGAATGGCATTCAGTGCTGGACAATTTTTATGTGGTGAGAAGTTGTGTATATTTTAGGTGGTGAGGTAGTTCTAACCAATTTAGGATTTTTGGTGCTGTATAGTGGTGGGTTCTGAAAGGGGCATGTCTTGCAAATTTAGCCACTTCATTAAAGCATTCTTCAAGTTTTGCTTTTTGTAATGTCTGGAGGTTAGTAGAAGTAGAAGTTTGCTGTGCCAAACTGCGTCAAAGGCTTTAAACAAGTCTAGAAATAAGGAGGAGACTAAGTTTGCTGTTATCTCTAGCATTATTGACAGTATCTTTAAAGGTTAGAAGTGCATTGTAGTTACTATGGGAACGGATGCTGTGTTGTGTTGGGGGGGTAGGAGTTCTTCCTGCAAGTGATCATTCAGGAATTGTTTTTAAATGTATTTTCAAGTATTCAAGTATTTTGTATAGAGGGATATGATTGCTGTAGGTATAAAGTTAGCAATGTCGAATTACCTCCTTTGTGTAGAGGGATCATATGTGTATTTTTTTTTCCAGAGAGAGGGAATGTGGGAATTCTGGGTTGAAGTATTTATAAGGATTGAGGCAGTATAAGCAATGCTATTAGCTTCTATTTTAAGGTGTTTGTTTGGAAGGTCATCAGACAAAGCAAGTCATGATTTGAGTTTTTTTTTCAGTAGTTTGTGGGGACGGGTTTAAAGGTGAAAGTGAATTTAGTGACGTGGCTGTTGTGCAGGGTTAGGGTTAGATGTTAGGAAATCCTTGATTATGCATGCTATGCAGTCTATCAAGTAAGAATTGAATTATATTGTAGTTTTGAGTGGTGAATTATTGGTAAGGGGGTTAGGGTTGAACTTTTGGCTAGGATGTAAGATTTCTTTAATGACTGGCCAGAATATTTAGGGTTAGGTTTACTGTGTTTTGAAAGTTGTTGTAATTTTTTTTTCTTCATTTATTTGCTTTTTAATATGGTTACTGAGCATTCTGAAGTTTTCAAGATATTGTGTTTTATATTTTTGCCATTCATTCCACGTTTTTCTCTACCCTGCATTAGCATACTACTCTTATTTTGGTAGCCAAATTGCATTATTAGTTTTAAGCACTTCCTTTTAGTGGGTACAAGGCTATTTAGGATATTTATTTATTTATTTTATTTTTATTTTACATTTGTTAACCAGGTGCATGTCCATTTTCAGTGGAGGCCCTGGAAGAAAAGCTCCACGTGTACAAAAAGATGACTGTCAATATTCATGGTTACATTAAAATATGTAACTTCTTAAAGTTTCAATAGGAGGTTATATATATATATATATATATATATATATACATATATATATATATATATATATATATATATATATATATACATACATACATTGTTACACTGAGGTTTAAGATCATTGTAGGTATATAGTACTGCATATGTACAGCAATAGTAGCATTGCATATTTACAGCAATAACAGTAAAGCATTTGAGTGTATAGAATGGCATGGTACAGTGATATATGACATGAGTGACTACCCAGAGAAATCAAGGTGGTTAGTGAGAAAAAGGTGTTTAGTTAAGAGGAGAGTCCCTGGAAATTGGATGTAGAAGGGTTGAATACATATTTGTATAAAAGCTAGGATGATAAGATACACAAGCGGAGGTGCAGACGAGGGATTTAAAAGTTAAAATGTAGTCCAAAAGTGAGGAGTGCACCAGGCTGCAAATAAATCTCACCAAATCTTCCACAGACTGTCCTTTATTAAGACAAACAGGTATAAAAATAGACAGGTAAGCGCTTTCGCGTTGGTGTAACGCTTCTTCAGACCTTTAAAGATGTATGAATAATGCATCCCTTTATATACCATAGTACATTGCACCTTAATTGATTAAAGACCACAAGGTGTAATTGATGTAGTTAATGATGCTTACAAATTCAAACAAGTCTGAGTATAAATGTCTTACTAAATTCTACAAAGCTTATGAAAGCACATATAGTAAACTTGTGAAAACACACATAAATAGACTCATGAGTTAAAAACACATATGTTAAAACATATATTAAAACATATATTAAAAACATGAATATTGAATACATAATATAAATGTGTAGAATTCAGTGGTTCAAAGGTCTACTGGCTAGGAAGGGTTTGAGGGATATCTTATCATTGAGCCCATAAAAATGGGCTTGTAGCCTAAGAATCCATTTGTTCTCTATCCCTTCTGTGTGGCTTTTAATGTTACCTAGCCTATTAGTTCTTGTTAAAGTCTCAAGGACCATGAATTTAAAACAATGTGAAGATCCTTTATCTAAAACATGTCGTGCTAGGGCATATGTTGTATTCTGTTTATCAATTGCATAGATGTGTTCTCTTATTCGCTCACGTAATGTCCTATTGGTTTTACCAACATAAAAAAGTGTACATTGTTGGCATTGAGCGAGGTATATAACATCTCTAGTTTTACAACATGCATATCCCTTGAGCGAATATTCACGTCCTGTGTGTGGATGTATGAATTTATCAGTTGCAGCTATATATTTGCATTGCTTACAACTTAAACATGCAAAGGTTCCTGTCTTATGTGGAAAAGTATTGACCTTGTTAAGATTTTCATAACATAGTCTCCTATCTAGGGACTTCATGTTTCTATAAGATATTGTTGGTCTAGTATCAACTAAGTCTTTTATTTTCTCATCCATCAAGAGTAATTTCCAATTGTCTCCTATAACCTGCCTTACTTGGTTATTGATATTAGTATAAGGAATAATCAGTCTGTTTACTGCTGGGGGATTGGTTTTGATGTTCAACCCATCATTATCATCTACTCTCCTTAAAAACGGAGTGCCCTTACCTACTCTGTGAATATCCCCATGAATTAGTGCTTCATGTACTTCTGTCTCTTTATAGCCCCTTTCTAAAAAATTCTTTTTAAGTATAGTCTTCTGTTTATTAAAGGTAGACTCTTGAGTGGTTAATCTAGAGGCCCGTAACATTTGATTCTTGGGAATGTTTTTGTGTATATGTTTGGGATGCAGTAAGTTGTTTTTCCAACATGTCTTCCTAAATAACTCAGTGTCTATGCCATGGGTTCCCTTAGTTAGCTTAACATCCAATTTGGTGTTGGCACAATGGGAAGACACTTGTGTATTTAATCATGCTTTATACTGTCAACACTTAAAACATTATAGTAGATTTGTTGACGATGTGTGTATTGTATGGGGGGGATCAGTTACATTACTAACAGACTTTGTTAGATACTTGAATGCCACTACTGATTTTCTGAATTTTGAATGCAGTTACTCTGTTTTGGAGATTGTATTTTTGGATGTTAAGCTAACTAAGGGAACCCATGGCATAGACACTGAGTTATTTAGGAAGACATGTTGGAAAAACAACTTACTGCACGCAGCAGCATGCATCCCAAACATATACACAAAAACATTCCCAAGAATCAAATGTTACGGGCCTCTAGATTAACCACTCAAGAGTCTACCTTTAATAAACAGAAGACTATACTTAAAAAGAATTTTTTAGAAAGGGGCTATAAAGAGACAGAAGTACATGAAGCACTAATTCATGGGGATATTCACAGAGTAGGTAAGGGCACTCCGTTTTAAGGAGAGTAGATGATAATGATGGGTTGAACATCAAGACCAATCCCCCAGCAGTAAACAGACTGATTATTCCTTATACTAATATCAATAACCAAGTAAGGCAGGTTATAGGAGACAATTGAAATTACTCTTGATGGATGAGAAAATAAAAGACTTAGTTGATACTAGACCAACAATATCTTATAGAAACATGAAGTCCCTAGATAGGAGACTATGTTATGAAAATCTTAACAAGGTCAATACTTTTCCACATAAGACAGGAACCTTTGCATGTTTAAGTTGTAAGCAATGCAAATATATAGCTGCAACTGATAAATTCATACATCCACACACAGGGCGTGAATATTCGTTCAAGGGATATGCATGTTGTAAAACTAGAGATGTTATATACCTCAATGCCAACAATGTACACTTTTTATGTTGGTAAAACCAATAGGACATTGAGCGAATAAGAGAACACATCTATGCAATTGATAAACAGAATACAACATATGCCCTAGCGACATCTTTTAGATAAAGGATCTTCACATTGTTTTAAATTCATGGTCCTTGAGACTTTAACAAGAACTAATAGGCTAGGTAACATTAAAAGCCACACAGAAGGGATAGAGAACAAATGGATTCTTAGGCTACAAGCCCATTTTTATGGGCTCAATGATAAGATATCCCTCAAACCCTTCCTAGCCAGTAGACCTTTGAACCACTGAATTCTACACATTTATATTATGTATTCAATATTCATGTTTTTAATATATGTTTTAATATATGTTTTAACATATGTGTTTTAACTCATGAGTCTATTTATGTGTGTTTTCACAAGTTTACTATATGTGCTTTCATAAGCTTTGTAGAATTTAGTAAGACATTTATACTCAGACTTGTTTGAATTTGTAAGCATCATTAACTACATCAATTACACCTTGTGGTCTTTAATCAATTAAGGTGCAATGTACTATGGTATATAAAGGGATGCATTATTCATACATCTTTAAAGGTCTGAAGAAGCGTTACACCAACGCGAAAGCGCTTACCTGTCTATTTTTATACCTGTTTGTCTTAATAAAGGACAGTCTGTGGAAGATTTGGTGAGATTTATTTGCAGCCTGGTGCACTCCTCACTTTTGGACTACATTTTGATATTTTTTCGTTTTGAGGGTGCTTTGCTTGTCAGGTAACTTTGTTTTTACCGGATTTAAAAGTTAGTTTAGGGAGTTAGAAACACAGCATTCTAAAAGCTGTGTATAGGAAGTTAGGTAGAAATTAGTGACTGTCGTTCTGAAGGTTATAGAGAAGTAGTTATAATTAGGGTGGGTTTAGGTAGAAGGTTTATTCCAAAATGCCTTCAAGAATTGCATGTAAGTCAAGTTAGCCTGGGTCTAGACATGGACATTGCCAATGCTTGTTTAGGTGCCTCTTTAGAGATGTTTTGAATTGGGGTAAGGAGGCTATAGTGGTAAGATCTGGGGGGAGTGCGTTCCATTTCTTACCAGCTGAGTTGGAGAGAAGTGATTCTCCAGCTGAGTTGTTGGCTTTGTCAGATTGAACTTGCATCTTGTTAAATGAGCCGAGAGATGGTAGGTTGCAGTAGGGGGTGACAATATTTGCCAGAATGGATGTACTGTTAGGGTGGTACAGGATTTTATGAATAACTATGAGTTGATTGTACTGGAGTTGATTGGGTAGCTCTAGCCAGTCCAATGTTTGAAGATTTTGACAGAGATGGGTTCTGTATGCTGTGGCTGTGGCGAATCTAGCTATATTGTTGTAGCAGCTAGCTATTTTGTTTAGGTTAGCTTTCCGTAGGTTTAGGAAAATGAGAGAGACATAGGGAAGGGTTGAGAGAAGGTGTGTTCTAGCTATGGCTGTTCTGGCCGGTAGGGTTAGAAATTGTTTAATCCTATATAGGGAGCCTAGTTTTTTGTTAACTGTTTTGATGGTTTTGTCAATATGAGTCTCAAATGTAAGGTTATTATCTGTTATTACACCAAGAAGTTTTGTAGATGGATCTGGGGAGATTATGGTGCCATTATTGGATGAGATTGTAATATTCGGTAATGAGGTTTTTCGGGTAGGGGAGAGAAGTAGTAGTTTGGTTTTGTTGGGATTCAATAGGAAACTGCATTTATTGAACCAGATCTCAATTTTGTTGAATGTGCTCTGGGATAGGGTTTGTAGGTCTGAGGGGGTGGTGACAGAAAAGATTAGGGTAGAGTCATCTGCATACTGAATACAGGTTGCTTCAGGGATGACTTTGGGTAGGTCATTAATGAATATTGAGAAAAGGAGGGGGCCTAACATGGACCCTTGGGGGACACCAAGGCTGATTGGTAGTAGGGGGGATAGATTGTCTTTCCATAATACTGCTTGTTGTCTGCCTGCAAGTAAGACTAGAACCACATGATTACTAGGTTGTTAAGGTTGAATGATTTGAGTGTGTCTAGGAGTAGTTGGTGAATGACCATATCAAATGCTTTGGATAGGTCGAGAAAGAGGGCAGAGGAGAGTTTGTTGTGATTACGGTTCTGATTTATTGTGTGAGAGAAGGAGAGAAGTGCCGTTGTGGTACTATGGGCAGGTCTGAATCCGTGCTGGGATGGGGCTAGAAGATTGTTCTGAATAAGGTGAGTTAGAATTTGTTTATGTATACATTTTTCCATTATTTTGGCTAAGGGAGATAGAATGGCTATAGGCCTGTAGTCTGAGAGTTCTGTGGAGTTACCCCCTTTGTGAAGTGGTATAATGTGGGAGATTTTCCAGATGGAGATGGAGGGGACATAAGATTCATGGAGAGTACGGTTAATTAAGTTGGAGATAGGGTATGATATTTCATTTGCGGCCTTTTGTAGGAATTCAGCAGGGAGTAAGTCTGCTGATAGTGTGGTGGGTTTGAGTTTCTTAAGTAGGGATTTAATATAGTCTGTGGGGATTGGATCATATTTGAATGGGGGTACATTATCCGGTGGGGCTGAAGTGGCGTTTGCTGAGTTGGGAGGTAGGTAATTAGCTAGGGATTGCACTGTTTCTGTAAAGAAAGTATTGAAGGCCTCTGCTATACTTTCAGGGGGTAGATGTAGTGTAGATGAAGGGGTGGGGGTAGTGGATTTACCAGGATGGAGTAGTTTATTGAGACCTGACCAGAATTTTTGTGGCTGGTTTTGGTGTTTTTTTTGTAAGCTGAAATAGTAGATTTGTTTATCTAGCTTAATTGATTTTTTAGCTTTGTTTCTCAATTGTTTGTACCTAATATGATCTTGACTGAATTTGGTGGATTTCCAGGAGGTCCATGCTGTGTCCCTAGCGGTCAGCTTTTGTTTAGTAACTTTGGTTAGCCATGGAGCTGTTTTGGTTTTGGTTCTGATCTTTCTTATGGGAGCATGCCTGTCTAAGATGGCTAGGAAGTTAAGTGTTAAAGTGTGAGACTGCTTCGTCTAGGGGAAGTAGCTTTAGGTTAGACCAATTGCAAGATTTAAGTTCAATCTGAAAATTGGTGAGGTTAAAGTTTTTTGTGTTTCTAATGGGTTTAAGGGTGATTTGCTGAGGCATGTCATTCCTTTTTCTTATTATATATGTTAGGAAGTGGTCGCTCATGTTCTCAGGTAGGGTGCCTGATGTATATAACTGAGGTTTGTTGTTTATAAGTATCCAGTCTAGGGTGCTTTCTTTATTGTTGGGCTTATTGGTTCTGGTGGGGGAGCTTATAATTTGGGAGAAGCCGTTTAAGTTAATATGGGTGGTTGGGGTTTTTTATTAACAGGTTTTCCAATCGATATTGAAGTCTCCTAGAATAATAGTTTCTTTAGGATGTGTAGTGGATAGCCATTGCAGGGTACTTTCCAAGGTCGCTATATTGTCACCTGGGGGCATGTAGATACATGCTATGTTGACAGCTTTGTGTTTGTTAAGCTGAACCTTTATTAAGAGTATTTCTGAGGTGCTAGTTATTAGGCTTTGTGGGATGGTGGTGGTGGACACCTTTAAGGTTTTTTATACATAATGGCTACTCCACCACCTTTCCTACCCTGCTGGTCAAGTCTTAAAATATTGTAAGTGGGGGGTATTATCTCGTTGTCTGGGGTGGTGGGTTTGAGCCAGGTTTTGGTAAGACATAATAGGTCAGGGGAGTGCATGTCCATAAGGGCATGTATATAGTGAATCTTATTATTCATGCTTCTGATGTTTAGGTGACAGATTAGTAGTGAATTAGGGGCATTATATGTGCTCCGTAGATTGGTGACAGTAATATTTGTGGAGCTTGTGGTTTCTGGTAGGGTTGGGCCTGGGTTTGGGTGGGTATTGCCATCTGCTATGAGAGTTGGTTTAGACTTCCTTATTAGTTTCTGGATTTTTAGTTGGAGTAGGTCATAGTATCTAGTACTAGTTTTTATGTAGGTAGCTCTAAGGGAATGAAGAGGTGTTGGGATAGTACAGTTGGGGTAAAGGTATGGTTGAAATGGTGTGGGATAATGGGGGTGGACGTTAGCAGTGGTACAGGATGTGGGATAATGAGGGATAGGTAGGTAGTAGTATTCATAGGAGGTGAGGAGATAGAGTGATAAGTGGTGGTATGATGTATAAGATCAGTCTAGGTTTTGGATATCTAGTGGGAGTTAGTGGAGACTTTGTGGGGTACATGCTGTAGGTGTTTGGAAGTGTGTGTGGGAGGATGCAAGAGACTGAGGTATGGTGGAGTTGTGGGTGGGGAGTGTGGGTTGGGTGTACAGTTAGAGTGTTAGGTTTGTTAGTTGTGATATTTAGGGGTGAGGTGTAGGAGGGGGTGTGGTTTGGTAAGTATAAATCGAGTGGTACTGGTGGCAGGTGGGAATTGGGGGCAGAGTAGGGGAGCGAAGTGAGCCCGCAGGGCGAACGGAGCGGGTAGAGCCAAAGAAGGTGAGTTATAGGACAGGTTGGGATGGGAACAATCCGCTGTGTAGGTGGTAGGGCTAGTAGGCCACCATGCACAGAGAGAGAATAGCTTAAGAGGACTGGAGGTGGGGAATCAGATAAATTAGTGGGGGAGAGGGGTAGTAGATAAAGAGTACAGAACAGCGGATGGGTAAATAGGAGCTGAAAAGAGGTGGAATCAGGCCGCCATCTAGTAGTCAAACCTTGTAACTACAGAAGGTTCCTTACAGAGTCCGAGGCTGGAGAGCCTATGAACTACAGATGTATGGTGGGCCTGGAAAGGGTACAGAGAGCTAAGTAAATGGGTATAGAGAGTGGGAATGGTGGCTGCCACGGAGTCAGAAATACACTGAGTTAAGAAACTTGTATTGAATTCATTTACAGCATCATGTAAGGGGGAATTTTAGGATGCTCCATTTAATAGATGATAAGTTAGCAATGAATATATATCCTGCCATATCACTGTTGCAGCATTTATAATCTAAGGGATCTCCTGCCAAGGATAGCGCAATGTCTAGCCAGTATACCAAAGTCCTTAGTATTTGTAGGCATCGTGCATCATACTTAAGCTTCCCACTTAAGGTGTAGGGTATAAAGGTGACGAATGGATGTGCACGCACTCAGAACTTCTTTGCGCTAGTCCAAATGTGATAATTGAACGTCAGTCTGAACGACCTTCTGCTGTGCTGGTTACCAAGACGTGTTTCAGATAAGTGCCACGTTGGTGTTTCTTCTCATACTTTTTATTTAGTGCTGTTGGGTTCAGGTAATCCAGAAGGGGAAAATGTCAGTATGGGAGGCAGATTCTGCATATAGACCATCATGACTAGTGTCTTTTCTGCTTGGGTGCTTCCCACGACCATATGCAGAGCTCTATTTGCCATGCTTTTTCCCCTAACACCCTGCATAGTCATCTCTCCTCATTATCTATTTAACTAGAAAACCAACGTCTTAAACTGAGTAGAGTAAAAGGCGATTCCAGACTGCAAGTAGGATAAACCTCTTTAAAGTTTATATGTTAAGTTGTCAATCTCGCCTTCATTCTTGCTGGATGGGTTCGGAGCCGACCCTCGGCTCCGACTCGGCCTATACTAAAGCTCGAGAGCTATTTATACCGGCTCGAGGCTACCCTATGTCCCACAATGCTAGGCGCTAACTACCCAGATCTCGTTTGCCGCTTACAGCTGCGAGGTGCATTTATTACCGGCTCTACAGGTTAGATATTATAATTCTTAAATTTCTACCTTTTAGTCAGTTTTTCAGTTAGTTTTTAGTTAGCGACCATCCCATTAGCTTCCCTTCATAGCTAATCTCCCATTCCAGTCCCCTTTAATCCTTATCCTACCCCCCTTTTTGGTTATAAGGTTAGGCCTTTGGGCTTATTCTGCTTTCTTTAACTTGTCAGTTTAATTTTTGTGTGACTGACTTAGCTTGTTAAAGGGTGTCTGTGTGTGTATATTTTTGGTACTTTTTAGGATGTCTAAAGACACCAGGGTCTCAGGCTTCAAGAAGTGTGACTCGTGCTGTCAGAAAATGTCGCTGACAGACAGTCACACTTCTTGTGTTTATTGCCTGGGCCCTCTGCACCTGCAGGACTCTTGTTCAGTCTGTCATGCGTTCAGTCCAAGAGTCCTGCAGGAACGCAGAAATAAGTTAATTTTGAGGGGCTTGTTAAAACCTGAAGGTTCCCCGACCAAGTCATCATCGGGGAAGCCTTCAAAGCCATCTAAGCCGTTGGCTCCGAGCTCTGAGCCTTCAACTGGTGGTGTTCTGACTGCTGTTACATCGGCTCCGGCTGGAGCCGATGTTTCCAAGACACAGTCTTCCTCATCGGCTCCGGCTCGAGTCGACGTTCCTCAAATTCAGGCTTCTACATCGGCTCCAGCCAGAGCCGATGATTCTAGGACTCAGTCGGCACCAATAGTGGTGTCGGCGCCATCTGCTAGCCGTAAACGGTCCAGGTCTCCGTCCTTGGAATCTGTTCACTCGGCTCTGAGGTCTCCCTTAATCTTGGAACGGAGCCATCTAACCCATTCCTCCAGGTCTTCCAGGCTCTCGGACCATGACCTCGAGAGGGTGGTTAGTAGACTTCTTAAGTCTACTAACCACCCTCTCGAGGGTGGTTAGTAGACTTCTTAAGTCTACTAACCACCCTCTCGAGGGTGGTTAGTAGACTTCTTAAGTCTCAGGCACTAGCCCAAATGCTCCATAGCTTTTCTCAACAGACAGTGGCTATTCCCACCCCATTTTCGATTCCTCCTCCAACTCTTCCTCTGAGTTCAGAGCCGGAGCTTGTGGGAGCCATGGCCATCGATACGTCGGAGCCGATATCTCACCTTTCAGCTCCATCAGCACCAGTCTCTTCCATGGTCCCATCCTTGGAGTGATCCGGGTGCATGGACTTCCTCATCGGCTCAGAGGGGGCGAGAGGCATCGGACCCTTGTCTGACCCCGTTCTCCCTCTCGGAGCTGGTAAGTTCGGCCCCGACATCGGCTTCGGAGACGTCCCTCTTGGTGCCGGGAGGGGTCCTTATCTCTTCAGAGTGGGGACTTTCTACCCTGCCTGATAGGAGTGCCTTCGAAGTCATGAGGAGCGTGCTGGCCCCTGTGCCTGCTCCACGGTCGGCTCCTTCAGCTCCTCCCTCTGTAGTGCCTGCTGCGGTCTCTACCCACCCTCTCATTCCTGACCGTAGAGATCCAACGCCTCAGGTTTCCCCATTTGGAATATCCTCCTCTTCCGAGGTTTCCCCTGATCCATCAGGGGAACCCCCTCGGAAGAGGAAATGTAAGAGGAAGCATGTGGACTCCCCTGAGTCCATTACATCGGGTACAGACTTGGATGAGTCGGAAGGGTCCCCACGGTCCCCCTCTGAGAATGTCTCATTTTCAGACATCCTTGAGATCCTGAAGCAGAGGGGGAACTGGTCTACCCTTAGTCCTTCCGAGGACGAGTCTGTTTACCTAGAGGCATTTGGCTCTCGCCCTTCCACCTTCTGGGTGTCTCCACCTTTTGACCCCCTCATGGACGTGATGGCGCGGAAGGCATGGATGGCCCCTGATACGATGGAACCTACCCCAAAGAGGCCTTCCAAATTTATAACAGCTGCTTTGGACAAACAGTTTTTAGCCAAGGGTGTCCCGGTTGACGCCATGGTGGTGGCTGCAGCCACTAAGAAGGAACTGGCTGATCCTTCAGTACCTGTCCATCCTCCTAACAAGGAGTCTAGGACTATGGATAGGTACGGCAAGCGGATATTTTCTTCAGCGACCTTTGTCATGCGGTCGCTGAATTATCTGTGTCACTTCACCTGCCTTCAAAGAGACATGCTCAAAGAAGTGGGTGAGGTCTTACAGGATCCAACAGCTGCAGGGTCTCAGGACAAAATAAACTCCCAGCTGGCAACCCTGAATTCCATTGTCAACTCCTCCATGCGGCTTATTTCCTATGCGGCCGATGGGGCAAGTAGGGCTGCAGGCACAGGCGTGGTCTTACGGCGTCATGCCTGGATACGGCTTTGTAACTTTGCAGACCCCTTTAAGGCGTCCTTCACTAATTCCCCCTATGATGGTTCAGCTTTGTTTGGACCTCAGGTGAAGGATACTTTGACCCGATGTGAGCAAGAAGGCAAGACTCTGTCTGCTGTGGGAATCCGTTTTTCCAGCCCATCTAGACCATACCCTAAGGGTCAGAAGGGTGGGAAGATGTGGTTCTGTAAACCACAAGAGGTCACGCCTGATGCAGGAGGTCAGTTCCCCTCTAGAGGCAGGGGGGGGGGACAATAACAGATGCCGCTCTAGGGGCAGAGGAGGTCCGCAAAATCAGGGTAGCAGAGAGTCTCTTTCTGACAAACCCTTCCAGCATCCCTGAGAAGCTGCCCGACTGTCCGCCTTCGGAGGCAGTCAGGGGAAGGTTATCACTGTACCCAGAAGCCTGGCTTTCACTCACCCAAGACAAATGGGTACAGTCGATCATATCCGAGGGTTACAAAATTCCTTTTTATCCACACCCCAACTCAGCCAAAAGGACCCCTCCCAGATGTTCCACCCAGTCTAAGGGAACAAGCAGTACTAGAAATATCAAAACTGCTAACAAAAGGAGCCATCCAGCCAGTCCCAGCAGACCATCAAGGATCTGGAATCTACTCCAAGTTCTTTTTGGTACCAAAAAAGACAGGGGACTGGAGACCAATATTGGATCTCAGCAGACTAAACAAGTCTGTAAGAAGAACGAAGTTCCGGATGGTCACGCTACAGTCCATTCTACCCTTTCTGGGTCAGGATGATTGGATGTGCTCAGTAGACCTTCAGGATGCGTACTACCACATCAAGATGCACAGGCGCTCCAGGAGGTTTCTCCGCTTTCGGCTGAGAGCCAGTCACTGTCAGTTCAGAGCCTTGCTCTTTGGTCTCACTACAGCCCCCCGAGTGTTCACCAAATGCATGGCAGCGGTTACGGCTCATCTGAGGCGTCAAGGATTCCAGGTGTTTCCATACCTAGACGACTGGCTCCTCACTGCCAGCACCAGGCGTCAACTTCTCCTCTCCAGAGATTACACCATTCAAACTTGCAAAGGGCTAGGTATCTCCATAAATTTCGAAAAGTCTGCCTTGTCGCCTTGTCAGTCTGTTACCTTCATAGGCGCCAACTTGGACACAGTCCGGCTTTCCGCAAAACTAACCAAGCAAAGAGTTCTAGATATTCGCAGGCATGTTCACATCCTTCTTCAGAACAACAAAATCCAAGCCAGGTTTGTCCTGAAGGTATTAGGTCTCATGGCGGCAGCCATTACTCTACTTCCCCTAGCTCGCTTTCATATGCGAATCCTTCAATGGATGCTTTTTTCCCAGTGGTCCTTTCAACAAGTTCCCATGTCACACAACATTTTAATAACCCTGTCTTGCAAGAAACACGTTTCTTGGTGGATGGTCTCCCCTCAAGTCCTTCAGGGCAGACCATTTGTTCCTTCTCCCCCAGTCGCCACGGTGACAATGGATGCCTCCCTGATCGGTTGGGGGGGGGGGGCATTTTCAGGGCAGGACGGTCCAGGGCACATGGCAACCTTTCGAGTGCTACCTGCACATAAATGTCTTTGAGATGAGAGCAGTACTTTTAGCGTTGCAAGCCCTTCAGGACTCTCTTCCTATCGGGACTATTGCAGTTCAGATGGACAATATGTCCGTAGTGTGGTACATCAACAAGCAGGGCGGAACCAAGTACTATCCCTTATGTCGAGAGGCTGTCAGACTTTGGCAGTGGGCGATCTCCTCTCAGCAGTTTCTGATAGCAACGCACATCCCCAGGAAGTCCAACATCATAGCGCCCAGGTTGAGCAGAGCCATTCTCATGCCACACGATTGGTCTCTCAAACAAGCAGTAGTGGAAAAAATTTTTCAGAAATGGGGTCGACCTTGCTGCGACCTTTTTGCAACACCTCAAAACAGCAAGTGCCATGACTTCTTCACTCTCTTCCCTCTTCCCGGCCACCCCCCCAGAGATGCTCTAGTCCACCATTGGCCCCTGGGACTTCTGTATGCCTTTCCTCCCTTCCCATTAATCACTCAATTGATTCAGAAAGCTACCGCCATGAGAGCCACCATGATCCTCATTGCTCCTTACTGGCCTCGTCAGATATGGTTTCCGTTCCTGCATCGTTACCTCTTGGGGCAGCCCTGGCATCTGGACCCAGTGCCAGATCTCTTGATCCATCAGTCGGGACAGCTGCACCACTCCCTCCAATCTCTCAACCTCACAGCTTGGTTGCTCCAATTCCAACCCTAGCCAGGCTTCTCCTTATTTCCCATTCTGTGCGTGACATACTTATAGCTTCTCTAAAGTCATCCACCAGGAGGATTTATGCCAGCAAGTGGAAGCGTTTTTCCTTCTGGGCAGGAGCTAGAAATATAGATCTTTTACTGCCCCTATCCAATCAGTCCTAGACTTCCTAGCCGAATTGTTTCAATCAGGGTCTTCTTTCTCCACCATCAGAGTACAGTTAGCGGCTATTTTGAACTTTCATGCAGGCTTTTCGGACTCCAGTATCATGTCCCATAAGCTTTGTAAAACCTTTCTTAAAGGTATCTTTTTGCTTAAGCCCCCAATCAGGGACCCCCCACCGCAGTGGGACTTAAATTTGGTTCTAACTTCCTTGATTCTTCCCCCCTTTGAACCTGCGGCTTCCTGCTCCTTGAAATTGCTATCTTGGAAAACTCTTTTTCTAGTCGCCATAACATCTGCGAGAAGAGTATCAGAACTTCAGGCTTTTTGCATTCGTCCACCTTATCTAGTTTTCCATAAAGACAGAGTGTCCCTCAGGACTAATCCATCCTTTTTACCCAAGGTTTCTTCTGAGGCGAATCTAAGCCACACTATCGATCTTCCAGTTTTCTTCCCCAACTACTCCAACAGAGCGGAACAAAAGCTGCATTTTCTGGATGTTCATCATCAACTCCGTTACTATCTGGATAGAACCAAGCAAGCTAGGAAATCTGAGCAGCTTTTCCTATCTTATGCGGCAGGGAAGAAAGGCCTTCTAGTTTCCAAAGTAACCCTTTCTAGATGGCTGGCCTCTGTGATTACTTTCATCTATCAGCTCAGATGCCAAAAGCTACCGTCAAGACCCAGGGCTCACTCAACTAGAGCATTAGCCACCGCAACAGCTTTTCAGACTAGATTACCAATAGATTTAATTTGTGCGGCAGCCACTTGGGCCTCTCCTCATACCTTTATCTCTCATTACAAATTAGACATGGCCTCCCGAAGCCGGGCTAATTTTGGTTCCACCGTTCTCAAGAGTCTGTTCCGATGAGCCACCCAGGGTGAAGGTGCTAGGGACGCTGTCCCATCAAGCAAGAATGAAGGCGAGATTGCCAACTTAACATTGAGAAGTTATGTACCTACCATAACGTTCCATGTTAGTTGTCTTCTTCTCGCCTTCTTTCTTGCATCCCCATCCCCTAGCCTGGACAGACCTAAGGATCCTTGGGGATCTTCTTCTTGCCTCAGTTTTGCCACCTTGGCTATCCCTACGGGTAGCTATAGGTCTAGGTGACTTTCGAGTGAGGTTTCCTCTCCTCCTTTTGTTGGAGAGCAGAGCTGCTATGGTTTCAGCTATCAAACGAGATCTGGGTAGTTAGCGCCTAGCATTGTGGGACATAGGGTAGCCTCGAGCTGGTATAAATAGCTCTCGAGCTTTAGTATAGGCCGAGTCGGAGCCGAGGGTCGGCTCCGAACCCATCCAGCAAGAAAGAAGGCGAGAAGAAGACAACTAACATGGAACGTTATGGTAGGTACATAACTTCTCATTTAAATCCGCCAACACATGAGCGCTTTCATCTCCGAATGAGACTTCATCAGATAAAACATTACCAGTGCTACACCTACTATATAAAGTGCCATAATAACCTTAATTAACTAACCAATTAAAAATTTAAAGCAGCAATATCAGCTGATTTTAAAAAACACATAATGTTATTTTATGCCATAAAACAATTCTACAAAGTGTATAGAAATCCAAGGATGAATAAGGTATTTCCCTACATTAGTATAAAACTAAATAAAACTAAATAAATATACAATAAATCTGTTATGGAATAATACAATCATCGCCTATGAAAAGTTAGATATGTAAACATATTGTACCCAATAATTCAAACTTTTGCTGCCTTTTCAATAAGTGTAGCTTTAATGCTGATGTATTCATTAAGGCCTGGGGGGTAATTGGCCTTAAGTCTCAGTTGCCATCTTAATTCCCTATTCAATAATAAATTCTTTATATCACCCCCCCTGTGGTTATTTTTAACCAAATCAATAATTCCAAATTTAAAACTACTAAAAGATGCACAGGAAACTGAATGTTTGTATAGGGCACTAGTATCTTTCCTAATCCCATTAAGATGTTCATATATTCTATCTTTTAGTGCCCTTTCGGTTTTCCCAATATAAAATGATGAACAGTGTTTGCCAGGCGTTTTGACCTCCTGGGGCCTAAAAAATGTTCATGTGGTTCAAGTCCAGAATTTTTCGTAAGGCTACATGATGTAATAGTTATTTGCACCACGATAGTTCCCACCAAAAAAGGAGTTTGATTAAGGGACAGGCTGTCAGGCTGGCTAGGATGACTTCCGACTTCTCTAATTTATTTGAAGAATTTATTTTTCTAGGTAAAAAGTTTATTGGGAGAGGATATCCCACAGGATTGGTTGGTAAAACAATGGAGGAAGTCTATAATGGATGGGGACCAAATGTAAAGCTTTATTAGGTCAACCCTTTAATAATGTGATAGAATCTGATAAAGCAATAAAAAATTACCTGGGGCATGTGTTACTGAATTTAACATGTTTTCTGACTATTTTGCACAAATAGTAGAGGCTAATTGGTGTATATTGAAAACAAACAAGGAACTATATGAAGTAGTAGGAAACCAACCTCATTTTATTTATAGGACAGGAATGAGTCTTAAAAGATTGTTTGAAAGAGTTGACAATAAGGAGAACAGTAAAAAGGCAACTAGCTCATGTGGTAGATGTGAACAATGTTCTCACATCTACAAGGAAGAGTCTATAAAATTGAACAATGGCCTGAGCAGTGTTGTTAAATTTTGTAAAGGAAATTGTTATAGCAGAATGTTGGTATATATGGCCATCTGTACACACTGTTCATCATTTTATATTGGGAAAACCGAAAGGGCACTAAAAGATAGAATATATGAACATCTTAATGGGATTAGGAAAGATACTAGTGCCCTATAGAAACATTCGGTTTCCTGTGCATCTTTTAGTAGTTTTAAATTTGGAATTATTGATCTGGTTAAAAATAACCACAGGGGGGTGATATAAAGAATTTATTATTGAATAGGGAATTAAGATGGCAACTGAGACTTAAGGCCAATTACCCCCCTGGCCTTAATGAATACATCAGCATTAAAGCTACACTTATTGAAAAGGCAGCAAAAGTTTGAATTATTGGGTACAATATGTTTACATATTTAACTTTTCATAGGTGAGGATGGTATTATTCCATAACAGATTTATTGTATATTTATTTAGTTTTATTTAGTTTTATACTAATGTAGGGAAATACCTTATTCATCCTTGGATTTCTATATCCTTTTGTACAATTGTTTTATGGCATAAAATAAAATTATATGTTTTTTTTTTAAATCAGCTGATATTGCTGCTTTAAATTTTTAATTGGTTAGTTAATTAAGGTTATTATGGCATTTTATATAGTAGGTGTAGCACTGGTAATGTTTTATCTGATGAAGTCTCATTCGGAGATGAAAGCGCTCATGCGTTGGTGGATTTAAAATAAACTTTAAAGAGGTTTATCCTACTTGCAGTCTGGAATCGCCTCCAAAGTCTTAAACTGTTAGCTCAAGGTGCTATTGCAGAATCTTCCCTTCCTGAAGGTCAGCTGTTGCCAAGAAAAAGCCAAAAAACCTAGGTCTGATGCAGCTGCTGTCTTGCCTCCCTTGGATGTCTCTTTTGAGGTTATTGAAAGCCCAGAGGATTGTCTGATGGTTGCGTTGGATTCCTCTGCCATAACTCCATCGGATGCTGGTATGGATCCAATTTGTTGTACGTACTCAGAGGCTTTACAAATGTCTGCTGCTGAAATTTTTGGGGGAACCTCAGATGATTATATCCAAAGAACCAAGGGGGATTCTGCAGAGCTTACTTAGGGAGGAGATTATATCCAAAGAACCAAGGGGGATTCTGCAGAGCTTACTTAGGGAGGAGATTCAAATTATACTTATTGAACGTTGCCAGAGGTCTGACCCTCCGAGCTTGTTTCATGCAGATGTCCCCACAGAAAAAGAAACAGAAAACCAAGCATATTTCCTCTGTAATTAAAGATCTCCAACATGAATGGCAGGATTTTACTCATGGGTCATTTAATGTTTAATAACTTTAAAGCCTCCTCAAGGGGTGTCTGTGCCTGCCTCTCCCTGGTCTTCCATCCCTCTTAAAAGACCCAGAGAACTAAATTCTTCAGATGAGGATCCGGATTCTGTGGAAGAATCCCGGGTTTATTCTTCTCAAATTCCTTCCGCCCTTGGACTGTGGTTCAGAGGAATATGATTCTATTAGTGCAGATTCCCCTTTGGAGGAATTATCCTTTGGAGATACTATTGCCTGTATTGTGGAGTTTTTTAGTGGGATTTTCTCAAGTCTCTTGACATTCAGAAAAGGTATTATGAGCTCCTCCAGATGGAGTCTTCTAAACCTTCGACTGTTCTCCATGTTCTGACTGCTCTCCTGGATACTTTTTCAATTGCTTCTGCAGCCCCTGATTCGCAGCCCCAGCACCCAAGAAACCTAAGTGCCTAATGAATGTACATTTTTTTATAAATGCATTTCTGATGACCCTTCTGTAGTGTCTGTCTCTTCTGACAAACCCTCCATGCTGTTGACCTCTTCCAAGTTGCTTCATTCAGATAAGGGTAGTAGGGCTGTAGAGAGGCTGGGCAAAAAGTTTACACTACTGCCACTGTATCCTTTCAGGCCACCAACTATCAGACTTACATGACCAGGTATATTTTGGCCATCTTTTCTCAGGTTTCCAAAGTAGTTTCTGACCTTCCTGACTCTGAGGGGAAGGCTTCTGCCCTTTCCCCCCCAAGCGGTTCACCACTCTATCAAATGCCGCTGCAATGGATGCCTCCTTCAGGGCTGCTGACTTTGATTAATTTATGAGGTGTTACTCGACTTTGTCTTCAAGCTTTGCCCGATGACATTAAGGCCAAACTGTTGGATGATCCTTTAGATAATAAAAATCTCTTTGATGCTGCTGCTGAACTTTTTAAGTCTTTCCAGGATATGGGTAAAGCCTTGCAGGAGTTGAAACATAATTTGTGTTTCTCCTGTGCCTAACTTTCAGAGAAATTATCCCTTCAAATCTGCTTTTGTTCATAGGCAGTCTCCCTCTGCCTAAGGGGAAAAAAAGGTTCTAGACATGTGACTCCTGCTAAGTCTACTCAAAACCCTACCTCGCAGAAACCTGCTTTTCAGGATAAGCTGGGTTCCATTTGACAACTTGTTTCCCCTTTCCCTAGGCCAAGTAACCTTATCTGTCTGTCTTTCCCTGTCTCTTGCAAATTGGTTAAAGATCACACAGACTCTAGGGTCTGTTATCCGCCAGTGATATTTCATGGTTTGGAAGTCCCTTCCTCCCTATTTTGGGCATCCCTCAACCTCCTTGGGAACAACTTCCCCTTTTATCAGAGGTGCTCCATTCTATTTTGATCTAGGGCACCATTCAAGCTGTTCCTCCTGCCAGGTAGGGAGGGCACTTTGAGACCAATTCTGGATCTCTCCCAGCTCAACACCTTTCTCAAAATTCTTTCCTTTTGAATGTTGTCTCTGCAGACTTTATTTTCCCCTTCTTCTTTCCTAGGCCTTTCTGGTCTCTCTGGATCTTAAGGATGCCTACCTTCAATATTCCTATACATCCCCTTTTCAGGAAATGTTTACGTTTCTGTTTCTTCCTTTCGTTTTCAGTTCTCTGCTGTACCATTTTGCCTCTCTACTGCTCCAAGGATATTTACCAAATGCCTCACTCCTGTCATTACCTTTTGCAGGATGAGAGGAGCTCAGCTCTTTCCCTACCTGAACTATCTGCTCATTCAAGCTTCTTCCCCTGGCAGTCTACTGAAGGATCTCAAGTTTACCATTTCCCTATTATAGAGTTTGGGGTTCACCATAAACTTCGAGAGATTATTTTTGACACCTTTTCAGGATCATATTTTCCTCAGTTGCAGGCTTCAGACCATCCACATGTTGGCATCACTGTCTGCTCCCACGGCTCTGTCTCAGTGCATTTTTACAGTCTCTTCCTCTGATTTCAGTCATGGCAAGGGAATTTTTCAGGGTCCTCAGTTTCATGGCTTCCACCATTCCCATGTTCCCTCTGACCTGACTCCACATGAGAAAGCTTCTCTTGGTACTTCACGTCACTGTGGCTCCAGCATTGCCATCCCCTGGACTTCCTTGTAACCTTCCATCCCTGTCTTAAGCTCAAACTTCAGTGGTGGAGCCATCAACTTTCTCTCAACCCAGGGCTTCCTTTTCAAGCTCCAGTCCGAATTCAAGAGCTCTTGACAGACACCTTAGACAGGGGATGGGGGCTCTTTCTGCTTCCACAAGGTTTAGGGTCTCTCGCCTCTTCATCAATGGTCAGACCACATCAGTGTAAAGGAGATGAGAGCACTACTTCTAGTTCTTCAGGCTTTTCATTCCCTCTTTTTTATCTTGGGCCCCTCAAAACTTTCACAGACAATACCACAGTGATATGGTATGTCAATAAGCAAAAGGTATAAGGTCCTATCTTCTTTGCAGACTGCGTCTTCAGGTCTGGTATCTAGCTGTCCAGTATAAAGTGACTCTTCAGTAAGTTTACATTCCTTCAGAACAAAATCTGCTGGCAGACCAAACACAAGCTTCCGAATGGATGCTTCACAGAGATGTTTTCCTGAACATTGCCCATCGGTAGGGTATACATTAGGCAGATTTTTTGCCTGCACTCTGAACAGATACAAGGGGGGGTCCTGAAAAGTTCTATGCTCGACCAAAAAGGAAATTATACAGAGTCATGAAACCTGCAAGTTATTGAACATATTCCCCCTGAAGTTCAACACACTTGGCCCATCGTATCAGGTGTTTATGTAACCCTGCCAAAAAAAGTCTGAAGTCTGGTCACTGAAATACTGCTCTACTGTTGCAGTCACCATCGAATCACTTGAAAATTGCTACCCTTTCAAACTCTTTTTATGGTTTGGAAACAGGAAATAGATGGAGCAAGATCTGGTGAGTAGGTCAATGGTGTATGCACTCGAACCCCAATTTTGTCAAAAAATCCATCGTTTTGCCAGCCTTGCGAACAGGTGCATTGTCTTGTAAAAAGAGAACTCCTTTCTGCAGTTTCCCTTTTCTTTTTTCTTTCAATGCCTCCTTTAATCAACACAGCAAGTTACAGAAGTATTCTGCATTAACTGTTTGGCCCCTTGGAAGATAATCAGTCATTACAACACCTTCCTGATCCCAAAACACTGGCCATGACCTTTCCTGCTGACTTTTGGGTCTTTACATTTTTTGGCCTTGGTGAACCTGAGTGCTGCCATTGCAAAGATTGTTGTTTTTTCTCAGGATCGTAGTGGTGTAACCATGTTTCATCAACAGTAACTAGTCATTCCAAAAAGTTGGCACCATGTCAATGAAAATGCTGCAAAATCAACTTGGAAGTGTCCACTCAAAGTTTTTTCTCATCAGCATTCAAACATTTGGGCACCCACTTGGCTGACAGCTTCTGCATACCCAGCTGGTCATGAATTATAAACTCAACACATTCCCTGGATATCTGTAGAGTCTTAACAATTGTATCCCATGTTCGCAGATCTGCAAAAATCAGGTCAAGGGCATGGTCAACAATTACAGGAGCTGACACCGTTTGAAGCCTCCCAGCCCTTGCTGCGTCTTGGATCTCGAAATCTCCACATTGAAAGTTTGCACGCCACTTCTTCACAGTTGAGTAAGACGGGCACTTGTCACTCAATGTTTGCATCATACATTCATGGATTTCCTTTAGAGTTTTCTTCTGCACGAACAGGAATTCATAACAGCTCGGAGTTCCACACTTGAAACTTCCACACATTTCGTTGACATGGTTTAATCAATGATCTGAAACAATGTCAAAACAATGTTACGATTCTGCAAATTGGCACTTTACAAGATGAAATAACCATCTTTTCAGCTACAGAGGCAAAATTACTCTCAGAATTTAGAAAGTTGGTCGGGCTTAGAACTTTTCAGCACCCCCTCTAACTTCCTCTATTCTGTTCCAGAGACCAAGTCCTCTAGCTTGGAAAGTGTTGACCTGTATTTTCCTTGGAAAAGGGATGTTTCTGTATGCCTTCCCTCCCCTTCCTCTTTTAGCTCAAGTGTTGCACAAGATCAGGCAAGACTCTACCAAAATATTGCTAATGTTACAAGTTGGATCAAATCCCAGGGTAGATAACACAAATAAAGTAAACACAGAAACCAGCAATGGCACAATCAGCAGTTTTTCTCCTGTTTTATTCCACAAAGTTACAAGATTTAGTGCTTTCGTCTTACTGGAAGACTTCATCAGAATAAAGTTTCTCTGTTTTCCACTGAATTTATACTAAACATGGTACAAACATAGAACATTATTTCCTGCTTTTCGTTTTAAAATGATTTTATGAACAAGTACAAAATGTGTTTATATGTCTGTTACATCATACACATTTTGAAATGTGCTTTCATTTATATTACCTTGCTGGGAAGTTTGTATCAATTTTAACATGATTATTTTTTGTATAAGCAGGAAATTATGTACTTTTTTAAAAGCAAGAAATTATGTGCTGTGCTTGTACCATGTTTAGTATAAATTCAGTGGAAAACAGAGTGACTTTATTTTGATGAATTCTTCCAATAAGAGGAAAGCACCACATTTTTTAACTTTGTGGAATAAAATACAAGAAAAAATGACGTTTGTGCCATTACTGGTGGTGTTTTTGCTGGATTTGAAGCTGGTTCCTGAGTTTGCTTTAAAATCTTGCTAGTGACTCCCTTTTGGCCCAGACAACATTGGTAACCCTTTCTTTTTCACTTGTCATGGGCAATCCCCACAAGTTACCTCACCGAGTGGATTTCTTTCACACAAGACAAGGGGTCTCTTATCCCTTTCCGGCACCTCTTTTCTGAGAACTTGCTTCGGGTTCTGCAGGAGGCCAGGAAGTCCACAACCGGGAAATCATATATGCCCAAATGGAAAAGATTTTCTGTCTAGTGTCTCTCTTGCCATCAGGATCACCTATTTGTGGAGGTTTCTCTGGTTCTCCCTTATTTGTGTGATCTTCTGCATGCTGTGTTAGCATATTCTTCATTTAAAACTCACCTGTCAGCAGTTTCTACTTGTCTGCCCTTAACTTATCTGGCCTCTAGAGTTGAGGTCAAGCAATTTCATAAAGGCATTTGACCACCCAGGAAGCCTAATTCTGCCTTCCTGGGACCTCAGTTTTGTAGCTGAACAATTGACTCCTTCTCCTTTTGAGCCTGTTCTTCAGCTTCTTTACAACATTGCATTTAGAAGACTGTTCTTCTGTCTCTCATTTCAGCCAAGAGAGTGTCTGAACTTCAGGCTCTCATGGCTGTTTCTCTTTTCTTAGTTATCCACAGAGACAGAATGTCTCTTCATACTTAACCTCCTTTTATGCCCAAGGTAGTCAATAGACAATGAGTTGTCCCTTAATCAGTCTATTCATCTTCCTTCCTTTTTTCCTTTTTCACAGTCTGCTACTAAGAAGGTTATTCACACTTTGAATTTGCATAGACAGCTCAGATATTATTTGGATAAAACTAAAGATGTTCTTCGTGTTTCACTGTTGCAGTCATCACGTTTGGGTTATCTGCCTGCAGGTAGCCCTCAGCCGGCCTGAATACCAGAGTCTTCTGACTTCTGCATTGGATGCGGTCGCTTCTTCCATGAAGTCAGGTTGTCAGGAGAATAAAACATGCATCCGACGCCATTACATCAGTCTTTCTTGCCATGCGGTGCCCAAAGCAGAAGCAGTTTGCAAGTGCCGGACGGCCGACTCCTGAAATTTTCATTTTCGAGTTTCACACCCGAAGTCTTCAAAAAAGATAAGTACCCCATTGGGGATCCTTTTTTCTTGCTCTAACCGATGTCAGAAAAAATTAACAATTGTCTTGCCTGTGGAAAGCAAATACCTCATAGAGATTTTCATTCTTACTGCATCACCTGTTTAGGCCCAGACCACAACATCCCTCACTGTTGGTTTTGTGCCTTGTTCAACGCCCGAACTATTCGTCGTCGGGCTATTTTTGTAGCCAAATACTTTCGTTCTCGATCTCCGTACTCCGAAATGGCTTCATTAAGCCATCCACCTACTGATACTCCGAAAAAAATGTAAAGATAACGACAGAGACAGACCGCATAGTTCCAAAACTGCCGACAATGCTTCTGTTAAGCTAGTCGCCAGTCCGCCGGTACTCAGTGAGGCGCTTTTGCAGCCCCTGATACCCGCTACTACAGATTCGCAGGCCTCTACTGAGACCCATTCAGAGTCCGGTATGCAACACGATGCTTCTTCGACTATGGAACCTGTGGATGTCTCTACCTTGGATGGGTCCGGAGCTGCTGTGCAGGCACCAGCTTCTGAGGATGTATTCAGGCCTACAGACTTTCATATTAAACCGACGGCATAATTTCCAACTAGAAGTACCGAATTCCTCAGGCCTAAACCTCACACTAAGCATAGAAAACCGATGACCAAACTGCAGACTCAGGCTCATATGCCTCAAAAACAAATGCTTAGAATGGCTGAAGACCTTATTATCTTAATTAGAGGAAGCCAGCCTTCCCCCTCTAAGAGACCTAGAACCGATTTTCTTTCTGATTCTTCTGATCAGGAATCTGATATCTGTGCTCCTTCTGATTACCAGGATTTGCCCTTATCTACTTATGATGATTCTGATGCAGAGAATTCCATTCCCTCTGCTTCCCCTCCAGAAGATTTTTCTTTTGGTGTAACCTTGCATACCCTTAGGGAGCATTTCCGCTGGGAAAGCCAGGACTATTCTGTGTCCAAAAAGAGACTTAGGGAATTCTTACTCCTGCCTCAACACAGGCCACTAGCTATTCATCCTATTCTGGCTATTGTAGATGTTTTCCTGGAATCTAGCCTTACCCCAGACACCTTACCTCCAGCTCCCAGAAAACCTGACAGGTACTACAGAGTACCTAACTCTCACAAGTTCCTCTTCAAGAATCCTACTGCGGATCCAGAGACCATTTCCCAAGGACCAAAAGGCATTAAGGCTACTGCTGCCAAAAATCCTACCCCTTGAGATAGAGATTCTAGAGCCTTAGATAGATGGGGTAAGAAGGTATACACTTCTTCTACTTTGGCCATTAGGGCTTTAAATTGCCAGTTTCATATATTAAAGTAACAGCAGCATATTATGGGACTACTTAAACAGAAAATGATGTTGATTCCTGACTGTGCTGAACACAAAGGCTTGCAAGATTTAATGCATTCTGCAGAACAAGTTGGTAAACATACTTAGCAATGTGGTTTTGATGCTTTAGAAGCATCTTGAAGGGCTGCTGTCACTGGGTCTGTACTTAGAAGGCAAGCTTGGCTTAAGGAACAAAACTTGCCAGATCATGTTAAAGCTAAATTACTGGATGCACCCTTAAACCAAGACCACCTTTTTGGCAACAAAGCAGAAGAAGTCCTCAAATGGATGGAGGAAAAAGCTAAATCTTTGCAAACTGTTAAAGATTTTCTACAAGTATAGCCTCCCAGATTCAGTAGGCATTGGCCTTCAAAGAACTGGTCCTTTCCAGGCCTTCTCAAGCCAAACCCAGGAACAGCAGACCACCAAGACTTCAGTGTCAGGCTACATACAGATCTAAGCAGTGGGAGGCTCCCACTTCCAAAGCAGGGAGTAGTAAGCCACCCTCTATGGAAAAATGAGACAATGACTTAATCTTAACCCTTCCAAACCCTGCTCAACTACTTGCTCCCTTAGGAGGAAAGCTCATCCTGCATGCAAAAAACTGGGAACTCATTACCCAGGACAAATGGGTTTTGAACATAGTTTCCCGAGGATACAGATTCCACTTCCACACACCACCGACCCCAAATGGATGGCCAGACTTTCCCCCAAATCAATAGGCGGAGGCCCAGCAGCAGGTTCTCTCTTCTCAGTATCAGGTCTATTCACCCTGTCCCACAGAACTAAGGGGACAAGGTTTTTATACAAGACTTTTTCTGGTACCTAGAAAAGAAAACTCCTGGTGTCCTATCCTGGACCTGTCTATTCTCAACACCTTTCTGGTGGTTCCAAAATTCAAAATGCTAACTCTTCAACAGCTTCTTCCGATGCTAGCCAATGATGTCTGGCTGGCAACCCTCAACTTCAAGGAAGCTTACCTGCACATCCCAATAAGAGAATCCTGCAGAGACAATACCTACGTTTCAGGGCGGGCTCCATGCACTTTCAGTTCTCTGCACTTCCTTTTGGTTTATCTACTGTACCCAGGGTGTTCACAAAGTGTCTAGCTCCAGCCATTGCATTTTTCATGCAGAGAAATATTCATATTTACCCATACTTGGATGATTGTCTGATTCAGGCAGAAAGCCAGGACTTGCTATTACAACACCTGACATTTGTAAAGAAACTTCTAACCTCACTGGGGTACACCATCAACGAAAAGAAATCTCACCTAGTACCCTGCCAACAGATTGTATTCCTGGGAGCAAGCTTGAACACAACTTCCCAGATGGCATTCCTCACTCCGGAGAATCAAGTTTATTTGACAACCTACTTCAAACTATTGGCCCCAAAAACCCAGCTATCTGCAAGGAAAATTCTGCAAGCTCTGGAGTTCATGGCCTGTTGCATTCTGCTAATTCCATATGCAAGACTGCATATGAGGAAACTCCAGTGGTATGTAAAAAGTCTATGGTGTCGACATTCTCAGGACTTGTAAACAATGATTCCTATCATTCCTTGTCTAAGGACAGAGTTCCTTTGGTGGGCAGAGGCCTGCTACCACAACAAGGGACTCCCTTTCACTTTACCCCCTGCCGCCCAAACCCTAACAACAGACGCATCAGACTATGCATGGGGGCTCACATGGCAGGGCAGTGCATTCAGGGTAAATGGAACCTGAGACAGATGCACCTGCATATTAGTCAAGAAAAAATGTAGCTGTACAGAATGCTCTGACAGCCTTCAAAGACCTTATTCTTCCAGGACAACTATTGGTAAAGACAGACAACACCACAGTTACGTGGTACATAAACAAGCTTGGGGGAACCCACTCCTACCCTCTCTGCAAACTAGCCGTGGTTCTGTGGAACACAGCCTTGAGCTACCAAGTGCACCTACAAGCTCAATTTCTGCCAGGCAAACTAAATTTATTGGCAGACGAATTAAGCAGAAATCTTATGGACCACACGAATGGAAACTAGAACCCAAAATATTTAACCTCTTGAGGAACAGATGGGGGACTCCAGAGGTAGACCTGTTTGCCTCCCCTCATAACTACCAATTGAACAAATTCTGCATCAGTTCTCCCCACAGTCAAGCTTGGAAAGTGGATGCCCTGTCCTTTATCTGGGAAAGCCTCTCGGTTTATGCATTTCCCCCTCTGCCTCTCCTCTCAAAGGTTCTACTAAAGATCAAACAGGACATGCCAAGGACAATACTGATTGCATTAGACTGGCCACAGCAGCACTGGTACCTCCTCTTGCACAGTCTGACACTGCTACAACCATGGCACCTGCCTCAGACCCCTTCCCTGCTGTCCCAGCAGGTGGGCCAGATTCTACACCCTCAGCTTCAAAAACAAAAAACAATCCACAGATGGTGTTTACTATTTATTCATACCAAACAGGCATCTGGTACCTCGGCATATCACCTTCAAGGATAATTAACATGATGCACCAACGTATTTTTATGCCAAGTGAACCATTGGAAATGCCTCATCATTATCCAGTTAAATAATTATATGCATTAAATGTTAAAGGGACTATTCAAATAATCCTGCTACACATCAAATGTATCAAAAATATCAAGATGTATCATAACATTTATACAGTCATAATATTTGCCTCCAAATTTAAACCCCCTAGGGTGTAAAGTGCCATCACTTAAAACTAATCTACTTTCCAAGCTGTGTAGCCTATACTGTAGGTCACCACCTCTAATATTATAAGGGCTGGCAAGTATTACCCCCATGAAACCTGCAAAAATGTTCTCCCACTGGACTATTAAAATTCTGATTTCTGATATCTCCCAAATGTTCTAAAATTTTAACTTTTACTGCCCTCTTGGTCTGATCAATGTACCACTTTATTGGGTCACAACCTATTATATACACAACTCTGCACGAATTGCAAGAAAACCTGTTGCTGTTTTCAAATTTCTTACCATTAATTGAAGTACCTGACAGATTTTTAACAAACTTGCAAACCTTACATCTCCCATAAATATACGTGCCTACCCTAGTAGACTCATTATTCCAAAGCGGTCTATTGAGCAGTTCCATCATATTATGGCATCTCCCATAGGAGAACCTTTAAACCCAGGGAATAAATCACCCACTGTGTGATCTAAACACACAATATGCCATAATTCCTGTATCAAACTCCTCATTATGTTAGAAAATTGTGAGTATTTAGATACAAAGAATAGCTCTTTGGCTACACAGTTGGGCTTCAGATTGCTACTTACATATTCTTTTCTCCTGATATTGCTCTTTTCACCACATAATACCTGGTGCACTGCTTCATCCATCAAGATCTTATAACCCCCTTGTAGCAACCTATCCCTACTCTGTAAGAGAAAATACTCCTTACATGCCTCATCAGACATGTTCCTAACAATACACCTGAATTCTCCTACTGGAAGCGAATTCAATAAATGTGGGGGGTGCATACTTTCTGTTGTTCACAGCTGTCGCTTTCCTAAATGGTCTAAACTGAATAGTATAGTCGTTCCCTACATAAAATTCAACATCCAAAAATTGAATCTGGATATTACCCATAACCAAAGTAAACATTGGTCCATGAGAGTTTGTATTTAATTCAGAAATAAAATCTTCAAACTCTGATGGCTGGCCCTTGCAGACAAAAAAGAGATAGTCAATAAATCTCTTATAACATATTACTTTTGTCTTCCAAAAGTTAGTTGTTGTGTCTTTCGGCTTTTCCCGGTTAGGGGTCGCCACAGCGGAACTCCGGTCCGCTAATGATTGGTAGTTGATTTTTACACAGAAGATGCTCTAGCTGAGAATCGAACCGGACAGCATCTTACTGTGAGGTGTTAGTATTATACATAAACAATTTTTCAAAAAAGCCCATGTATAACACAGCATAACTGGGTGCATATGACGCACCCATTGCTGTACCTTTCTTCTGTAAATAAATCCTGTTGCCACACTTAAAATAATTGTGAGTTAAACAGAACTCCAATAATCTAATAACAAAAGCTGTCTCTGGGCCTTCACCCATCACATCCTGGACTGCTTCCAAACCATACTTTTGTGCTGTATGGATGTATATAAGGAACTGACATCTACTGTAGCCCAATAGTAGTCATCCTGCCACTTAATGTTAGAAATAATCTTACATAGATCCTGGGTATTTTTCACATGAGATGATATCCTGGATAAATATTCCTTCAACAAAGAATCTTTGAAAATTGCCACATTGTGCACAAAAGGGGGGGGATAGGCCAAATTTATGTGTATTTTGGGTATGGCATAAAAGTAGTGGTCATTAGGATCCTTAATTCTCAATTATTTATTATTAAGACTGACCATTATAAATATTTCACAAATAAATATATATATATAAATAGAAATACAGATATAAAAAATAATATAAAAATATATAAAATGTATCTCTTAATAAATAAGGATGATAATATGAAATGTAATAATGATGGAGCTAATAAAAAAAAATATGTTATTAAAATTAAATATTATAGTATATCATAAAAGAAAAAACCACAGAAAATCAAAGAAGAAACCATAAAAAAACCAAAAAAATATTGATGCTTATTATGGAAGCATGATTTGATCGAAAAAAGGATTTATTATCCCTTCTTGATGTGATATCCCAGGAGGTATGTCTGCATAATATCCTTTAATGTTTTATTTTATTGTTTTGTAAATTCATCTCTTTGTCATCTCTTGTAGATCTAAGTTACCCTCTACTATTCTTCATGAAGGATATTCCAGGATATGCCACATTCCATGTTCATGAAGCTGCTTAATGAAGATATTCTTGCTATATATATCTAATATTTAGGTAGTTATAGCATAGGCATTCTTTTAGTATAGCAATTAAAAGTAGTGGCAAGTACAAACTTTGAACATCACAACACAGCAATGAACTTCAGTGAAAAAAAAGTTCAATTAAAGTGTAAAAATTTAGTCTATAAACAGTCTAAGATCAATTAAAACACCTCAATTTTTATCAGTACTAGCTGATAAAATTCAGTCCACGATTTAAAAGGAAATGTCCGCTTCAGAAAAGTTAAAAAGAAAAATTATAAAAAAAATAAGTCAAGTCACATTTTATTCTACCTGTTCGGGAAAATGCCTCTCTTGCTGCCTCTTTTTCTTGGACCTCAACTCATAGACGAACCCTCTGTGCTGTGGACAAATCTTCACAAGATAAGGTAAAAAAAATCGTAGATAGGACGGATAAAGGAACAATGGTGTGGGTATCTTTTGGGGATACTCTGCGGATTACTAGCCGTTGTTGTCATTGGGGCTAGTTGATTGGGAGGGCAGTTGCAGCAGCAGAGCCATTGGTAGTCCCCAGTAACAAGTACAGGACTAGGAGTATTTAATTATCATTATTGGTATTAATTAGCGGCGCTAATGCAAGTGCAGGAGGCTGTAAACAATTCACATTCTCATTCACATTCTCATTTGCAATATCATTTTCATTGTTGTTAGATTGTTTCCTCTTTTCTTGTCGTGCTTTAAAATCTTGAAGTCTCTTAAGTCCTTACTGCAATTTTTAATTTTGCTCCTTTTAATACTTGCGCAATTTTACTTTGTAAACAGATGTTACGCGATTTCTGCTCTTATTCTATATTAAGGCTCTTAAGCCGTGACTCATCTTCTAAAGGTTTAAAATACATCGTGGTGAACGCGGTGAAAATAAAGTGAAAAAAATAAAACAAAAAAAACACCGCAAAGCCGGCCAAAAGCCCAGCCTGTAGCTGATGATAGATGATGAAAGGCAATCAATGTGTAGACACAAAACAATTTTAATAGGTAAGCGCTTTCGCATAGTCACCACTACGCTTCTTCAGACAGTACAAATAACATTTCATTTTTTGTTTATTCTTTTTTTGTTAATTTTTTTAACATCTTCTCCTGATAACAGACCCAACCTTTCGCCTCTTTCCAAAATCTCACTTAACTCACTGTTGTATTCACTTACAGGATTACTAGACAACACTATATAATCTTCTTTGTCCAGTAATTGACAAACCATCCCATCATATTGTTTTCTCGACATAGTGACCCAATTTCCCCCTTTGTCGGCCTCCTTAAAGACCAAGTCCTTTAAACATGTTCTTAATTTCCTCAATTCTAACCACTCTAACCATGTAAGATTGAACTTAAGTTTGTTCTTTACAAAATTACTATAGGCAATTTCAACATTCTTCAGTAATACCTGTTCAAAAAGACCAACAGCTATTGACCATTTAGGGGGCATAAAGTGACTTTTAACATCTAATGGGGGAACAAGAAATCTAGACTAGCCATTGTCAAACATACATTGATTTATATTTTCATCTTCATCATAACAATCATCATAATCATAAATCGACATATTCATCAATGAATTGTCTGCTTCATTTTCATGTCTCCACATCCAAACTGTCAGGCATATCATTATGAATAGTAACATGCACTTTACTTTTTTCAAAGAACACCCTCAGGTGTAATTTCCTACAAAAAGTTTTGGCTTCCATCATTACCTCAGCCAAAGTTGGAATTTTTGTAGGCACACATTTAGTTCTACTCTTTAAAATGCTGATTGCATTTTCTGTTAATGCTATGTCAGACAATTTTACAATTTTTAACTCCTCATTATTATAAGCAGATTCAAAAGGGGCATTTTCAAAGTCATTATATATATCAAAACATCTTAGTGTCTCTTGCCTAGTCTTCCGACCCTTGCGTTGGTTGTCTTTCGGTGGTGAAATTTTGTTGTTGGCCCCTGAAGAAAAATGAGGGGAACCTGAAGCACTAGCATCATCCAAGTTCTCAAAAAAAACACTCTTCTTGGAGAGCGTTTCAACTGAAGAAGCCGACAAATCTCTTAGACTTGACTTCCTGCTGGCATTTTCTGTCCTTCCACGATGTTGGTTTCATTGAATACGTGCTTTACGCCAAGAGAAAGTGATTCCGCTCCTGAAGTCTTCCAAATCACGAATCAGTTTTCTCTTCTTACATGCCAAAACAATTCACTTCCACATTATCCAGTTCTTTTTTGATCTTACACATCTTACCAGAGAACACACTACTAGACGATTCATTCTGTAGTTTAAGCTGCATGTCAGTAATTTGATCACGCAGCTTACCAGTGGTTCGAGTGTTCCGCTTGACCAAAATACGGAGCCATTCTAAAGAGCAACACACAGCAGCTTCCCTCCATTCTTCCTGTAGATCTTGTTCTTTCTCTTGGAAATCCCATGCAGGAAGCTGATTAATTCTTAAACCCCTTGGAGCAATGTTCGATTCAATATATTTATCCAAAAGTTTGGTATCATAGTAGAGATTGATTTCTTTTGCCATCAACCTCTGTAAATCTCTATATCGCAGTCTGTCAGCATCTTCAGAAATAGACCATGGATCATGTGTTGCCAGTTTAGCCTCCCTTTCTCACAGAAATTCAGGGAACAACCTAGCCCCTGCTACGCCAACAGTTCGACCATCACCTGATACACCTTCTGCCATATTATAACCATGAAAAACTAGACAATACTGATAGAATACAAAACAAAAAACAATTGTCAGATGGTGTTTACTATTTATTCATACCAAACAGGCATCTGGTACTTCGGCATATCGCCTTCAAGGATAATTAACATGATGCACCAACATATTTTTTTACCAAGTGAACCATTGGAAATGCCTCATCATTATCCAATTAAATAATTCTATACATTAAATGTTAAAGGGACTATTCAAATAATCCTGCTACACATCAAATATATCAAAAATATCAAGATGTATCATAACATTTATACAGTCGTAATATTTGCCTCCAGATTTAAACCCTAGGGTGTAAAGTACCATAATTTAAAATTAATCTATTTCCAAGCTGTGTAGCCTATACTTTAGGTCACCACCTCTAATATTATAAGGGCTGGCAAGTACACTAAAAAAGAATGTATTATTATTACCCCCATGAAACCTGCAAAAATGTTCTCCCACTGGACTATTAAAATTCTGATTTCTGATATCTCCCAAATGTTCTAGAATTCTGACTTTTACTGCCCTCTTGGTTTGACCAATGTACCACTTTATTGGGTTACATCCACAACCTATTATATACACAACTCTGCACGAATTGCAAGAAAACCTGTTGTTTTCAAATTTCTTACCATTAATTGAAGTACCTGACAGGGCCTATCCTTCTCGTCAATTAAGATTCATGCCTCTGCCTTTTCAGCACATTATAATACTGTGCCACCCCTCTTCTCTCACCCCTTGCTAAAACAATTCCTTAGAAGGGCCAAAAATTTAAGACCCCCCCCCCCCCAGGAGAGCTCCCACTCCAGCCTGGGACCTTAACTTTGTATTGGAAAAGCACAGCCTTCCCCCCTTTGAGCCAGCTGCAACAGCAGAGTTGAAATTCCTTTCTTGGAAAACAGCCTTACTTCTAGCCATCACTTCAACAAGAAGAGTGTCTGAATTACAGGCCCTCATGGCAGTGGAACCCTTCATTATCTTCCATGCAGGCAGGGTTTCCCTCAGGACTAATCCTTCCTTTATGCCCAAGGTGGTGTCTAGTGTGGCCCTAAACCAGTCCATTCATTTGCCTACGTTTTTCCCTAATCCACAAAACAAAGGGGAACAGATACTGCACTCTCTGGATGTGCACAGACAACTTAGATTCTATTTGGACAGGACTAAGCCTCTCAGAAAATCTGACCAGCTGCTAGTTGGCTTTGCTGCAGGGGCAGAGGGGAAGGCCATTTCAAAGCAAACCATTTCCAAATGGATAGCCCATTGCATTCATTTCTGCTACAAGCACCATGGAAAACCTTCCCCACAGGGGATAAGCTCACATTCCACCAGGGCTTCATCTAACTCAATGGCATTTCTCAGAGGAGTCCCTACCAGGGACATCCTAGAAGCTGTTACCTGGAGCTCTCTACATACCTTCACCAAGCATTACCACCTGCCTATCTTTTCTAAATCCAGAGCTGGATTTGCCACAACAGTCTTGCAGGGCTTAATAGCTGGCCCTAATGCTCTTTAACTACCTATTCCCTTCCTTAGCTTTGGGAATCAACCCAAATGTGATGAATGCAACAGTAAACATGAAGAACATAGTGCAGTTGTGTACACTTACCATAAATGTACATGTTCGAGTGTATTCACTGTTGCTGTCCTGGTTACCCTCCCTCCAGCCCCCGACTTCTCTTGGCTGTACCTTTCCTTCTTGTTTGGTATATACATTTTTTCTTGTGTATTTGTTTTTTGATGGGGGTGTACCATACAATATAATTGCTTCCTATTGTGGGGGCACCTGGCATCTGGGGCAAGAAAAACTGATGTAATGGCATCGGCTGCACGTTTTATACCCCTGACGACCTGACATCATGGAAGAAGCAACAACATCCGACGCAGAAATCTGAAGAGACTGGTTTTCAGGCCAGCTGAGGGCTACCTCCAGGCAGATAATCCAAATGTGATGACTGCAACAGTGAATACACTCGAACATCTACATTTATTATAAGTGTACACAACTGTACCTGATTTGCAAATCTGAGCAACTTTTTGCTTCCTTTTATACCAGGTCTTTGGGTTTCCTGGTTTTCTAAGGCCATTTCTTTTTGTTATTCTTTTCATGGCAAGTGTCTTTCCTATTCAGTAAAGGCTGATTCTACCCAGGCTGTTGCCTCCTCTGAGGCCTTTTTCAAGGGACTGGACACCAATTCCATCCCTGAGGCTGCTATTTCATCCTAGCTTCATACTTTCACTAAGCATTATAAGTTGGTTGTTAGTTCCACGGCCAGAGCTGGCCTTGCCAGGGTTATCCTGCATGTGTTTCTAGAGGGATCTTCCATGCTGTCCTCCTCCCAGACATCTTCTTGAGCTTTTGTACTCTCTCTTAGGATGTTCTTCGTGTTTTACTGTTGCAGTCATTACATTAGGGTTATCTGCTAGCAGGTAGCCCTCAGTCGGCCTGATTAACAAAGTCTTGGTTCCTGCATCGGTTGCTGTCCCTTCTTCCATGACGTTGGGTCATCAAGGGTATAAAACATGCAGCCGACACCATTACATCAGTCTTTCTTGCCATGTGGTGCCCAAAGCAGAAGCAGTTCGCAAGTGCCAGTTGGCCGACTCCTGAAATTTCCATTTATGAGTTTCAGAACCGAAGTCTTCAACTAAAGCTAAGTACCCCGTTGGGGAAACTTTTTCTTGCTCATTACCAATGTCAGTAAAAGTTAATAATTGCATTACTTGTGGAAAGCAAAAACCTCATAAAGATTTTCATTCGTACTGTATTCCTTGCCTAGGCCCTGACCACGACGTACCTTGCTGTCTGTTTTGTGCTTTATTTAATCAGCACACTATCTGTCATCGGTATATTCTTTCCTCTAAATATTTCGGTTCTCATTTTAATTATCCAGAAATGTTATCGGTTGGCCATCCGACTACCGGGATTCCGAAAAAACGCAAAGATAAAGACAGAGACAGGCCGTCGAGGTCCATAACTGCCGATGCCGCTTTTCCTAAGTCAGTCGCCACTTCGCTGGTACTCAGTGAGGCGCTTTCACAGCCCCTGATACCCGCTAATTCTGATTCACAGGCCTCTACTGAGATGCATTCGGAGTCCGGTATGCCGCGAGATGCTTCAACTATGGAACCCGTGGATGTCTCTGCCTTGGATGGGTCCGGAGCCGCTGTGCAGGCACCGGCTTCTGAGGGTGTATTCAGGCCTACGGACTTGCATATTAAATCAACACCTCATACATTACTTAGGCCTACATCTCGATCCATGTCTAAAAAACTGATGCCCAGGCCACATGCTCAGGCCTCTATGCCTAAAAAACAAATGATAAGAATGGCTGAAGATCTAATAACTCTAATCAGGGGTAGCCAACCCCTCCCCCCTTCTAAGAGGCCTAGGACTGAAGTTGATTATGAATCTTCTGTTCAGGATTCTGTTTTCTCTGACTCTTCTGATGATCTGGATTTGCCCTTACCTACTTATGAGGATTCTGATGCAGAGGGCTCTATTCCCTCTGCTTCCCCTCCTGAGGATTTTTCTTTTGGGGAAACCTTACATACTCTAAGGGAGCATTTCCACTGGGAAAGCCAGGATTTTTCTGATTCAAAAAAGAGGCTTAGGGATTTCCTTCTCCTACCTCAGCATAGGCCTTTAGCTATTCCTCCTGTACTAGACATTGTTGATGATGTTTTTTCGGAATCTAGTTTGGCCCCTGATTCTCTGCCTCCTGCTCCCAGAAAACGTGACAGATACTACAGCATCCCTGAGTCCCACAAGTTCCTTTTCAAAAATCCTATTGCAGATCCAGAGACTGTTTCATAGAGGCCCAAGGGCATTAAGGCTTCTACTGCTGAAAACCCTACCTCTTCTGATAGAGACTCCAGGGCGCTGGATAGATGGGGTAAGAAGGTTTACACTTCTGCAGCCTTGGCCATTAGAGCTTTAAACTGTCAGTTTCATATGTTAAAATATCAGCAACATGTTATTGGACTGCTGAAATAGAAAATGATTTTGATTCCTGACTGTGTGGAAAATAAAAAATTACAAGATTTAATACATTCTGCTGAACAAGTTGGAAAACATACTTTGCAATGTGGTTTTGATTCATTAGAGGCCTCTTGCAGGGCTTTTCTGTGCTCAGAAGGCATGCTTGGCTTAAGGAGCAATCTTTGCCTGATCATGTTAAAGCTAAATTGTTGGCTGCTCTTTTAAATCAGGACCGCCTGTTTGGCAACAAGGCTGAGGAAGTTCTTAAAAAGATGGAAGATAAAGCTAAATCTATGCAAACTGTTAAAGATTTTTTACAAGTTCAGCCTCCTAGATTTAGTAGGCACTGGCCCTTTAAGAGTTGGTCCTTTCCAGCCCCTTCCAGGTCTTCTCAAGCCAAACCCAGACACAGCAAAAACCCCAGGTTTCAGTCCAAGGGGACTCACAGAACTAAGCAGTGGGGGGCCTCCACTTCCAAGTCTGGGAATAATAAGACTCCCCCTATGGTAAACTTTCTCAGTGACTTCCTTTTAAAATTTCCAAGTACTTATCAACTGACTGCCCCTTTGGGTGGAAGATTGCTCTTCATGCAAGTAATTGGGAACTCATTACCCAGGACAAATGGGTTTTAAATATAGTGTCCCAGGGATACAGATTTCACTTCCACACGTTGCCAGCACCAAGTGGGTGACTGGACTTACCCCCAAATCAGTGGGCAGAGGCCCAAAAACAAGTACTTTCTCTCTTAAGCATGGGGGCTATTCAACTGGTACCAGAAGAGGAAAAGGGACAAGGTTTCTACTCAAGACTTTTCCTGGTACCCAGAAAAGACAATTCATGGCGTCCTATCCTGGACCTGTCTACTCTAAACACCTTTTTGGAGATTCCAAAATTCAAGATGCTGACTCTTCACCAGTTACTTCCTATGCTAGGCAAAGATGCTTGGTTGGCAACACTAGATTTAAAAGAAGCATACCTGCACATCCCAATCAGGGAATCTTGCAGAAGATACCTACGCTTCAAAGCAGGCTGCACGCACTATCAGTTCTCTGCACTTCCCTTTGGCTTACCTACTGCGCCCAGGGTATTCACAAAGTGCCTAGCTCCTGTTATTGCATTTTGCAGGCAAAGAAATATTCAAATATACCCATACCTGAGCGATGGTCTTATTCAGGCAGAAGGCCAGGACATACTTTTGAATCATTTGGCCTTTGTAAAAAGGGTTCTAACTTGTCTGGGGTACACCATAAATGAAAAGAAATCATACCTGGTACCCTGTCAACAAATTATATTCTTGGGAGCAAGCTTGAATACAACTTTCCAGATGGCTTACCTGACGCCAGAAAAGCAAATTCATTTGACAACCTACTTCAAACAAGTGGCCACAAAAACCCTGCTATCTGCAAGACAAATACTGCAAGCCTTGGGGTTCATGGCCTCCTGCATTCTTCTAATTCCATATGCAAGACTGCATATGAGGAAACTACAGTGGTAACTAAAAAGCCTATGGTGTCAACATTCTCAAGACTTAGAAACAATGATTCCTATCATACCTTGCCTACGCCTAGAGTTCCTTTGGTGGGCAGAGGCCTGCCACCAAAACAAGGGACTATCTTTCACACCACCCCCTGCCGCCCAAACACTAACAACAGATGCATCAGACTATGCATGGGAGGACTCGCCTAGCAGGGAAGTGCATTCAGGGCAAATGCACCTGCATATCAATCAAAAAGAAATGTTAGCTGTACAGAATGCTCTGACAGCCTTCAAGGACCACATTCTTCCAGGACAACTAAAGGTAAAGACTGACAACACCACTGTTATTTGGTACATAAACAAGCAGTGGGGTACACATTCTTGCCTCCTCTGCAGACTAGCCATGGCATTGTGGAACACAGCCTTGAGCTACCAAGTGCACCTACAAGCTCAATTCCTGCCAGGAAAATTAAATACACTGGCAGACAGACTAAGCAGAAACCTCATGGTCCCACACGAGTGGAAACTGGAACCAAGGATTTTCAACATGTTGACAAGCAAATGGGGGAGCCCAGATATAGACCTGTTTGCCTCTCCCCAGAACTACCAATTAGACACATTTTGCACAAGGACTCCCCACAAACAAGCCTGGAAAGTGGATGCTCTGTCCTTCAGCTGGAAAAACCTATCAGTCTATGCCTTCCCCCCTCTGCCTCTGCTCTCCAAAGTACTGCTAAAAATCAAACAGGACAAACCAAGGATGATTTTGATTGCTCCAGACTGGCCACACCAACACTGGTACCCCCTCCAGCACAGTGTGTCACGGTTATCTCCATGGCACCTGCCACAGTCTCCTTCCCTACTGTCTCAGCAGGAGAACCAGATTCTGCACCCTCAGCTTCCAACATTGAACCTTGCAGCCTGGCTAATTAATTAATCTCTCCTTTACCAGCCCTCAGCAAACCTGTGATGGATACCATTTTAGAGGCAAGGAGGCCTATTACTAGAAAATCTTATGCTGAAAAATGGAAAAGATTCTATGCCTGGAACCAGTCTGAAGGGATGAGCACAGCAGCACCCAGTTTACCTCTGATTTTACAATACTTAACTGAGATGCTTCATAAGGGCCTATCTTTTTCCTCCATTAAAATCCACGCCTTCGCCATTTCAGCTCATTATAACACAGTACCTCCCATCTTCTCTCATCCACTGCTCAAGCAGTTCCTGAGATGGGCCAAAAATTTGAGACCACCCAGGAGAGCTCCAACCCCAGCCTGGGTCCTTAACTTTGTCTTGGAGAAACTCACTCTACCTCCTTTCGAGCCAGCTGCTACTGCAGACTTAAAATTTATTTCTTGGAAAGCAGCTTTCCTTTTAACAATCACTTCAGCTAGAAGGGTGTCTGAATTACAGGCCCTTATGGCAGTGGAGCCTTTCATCATCTTTCTTGCGGACCGGGTGTCCCTCAGAACCAATCCATCCTTCATGCCCAAGGTGGTATCCAGTGTGGCTCTTAATCAGTCCATTCATTTGCCCACCTTCTTTCCCAATCCACAGAATAAAGGGGAACTGCTACTGCATTCCTTAGATGTGCACAGACAACTTAGATTCTACTTGGACAGGACTAAACCTCAAAGGAAATCTGAACAACTGCTGGTGGCATTTGCTGCAGGGGCAGAGGGGAAGGCTATTTCAAAGCAAACCATTTCTAAATGGCTAAGCCATTGCATTCATTTCTGCTATAAGCACCATGGAAAATCTATCCCCCAGGGGATCAGACCTCACTCCACCAGGGCTGCATCTACCTCTACAGCCTTTCTCAGAGGCATCCCTACAAGGGATATCCTAGAAGCTGCTACCCGGAGTTCTGTACATACTTTCACCAAGCATTATCATTTGCCAATTTTCTCTAAATCCAGGGCTGGCTTTGCCACTGCAGTCTTACAGGGCCTTATAGCTGGCCCTAATGCTATCTGAATTCCTCCTCCCAACCATAGCTTTGGGAATCTACCCAAATGTAATGACTGCAACAGTGAAACACGAAGAACATAGTACAGTTGTGTACACTTACCATAAATGTAGATGTTTGAGTGTATTCACTGTTGCAGTCCTGGTTACCCTCCCTCCAGCCCCCTAACATCTTTTGGCTATACCTCTACTTTCCTTTACTATGCTTAAAAGCCTTTTTGGTGTATTTGCTTTTTTGTTGGAGGTATATCTTTGTGCTTTTATGTTTAATTGCTTCCCATTAGGGGAGCACCTGACATCTGGGGCAAGAAAAACTGATGTAATGGCGTCGGCTGCATGTTTTATACCCCTGACGACCTGACGTCATGGAAGAAAGGACAGCAACCGACGCAGGACCCAATACTTTGCTAATCAGGCCGACTGAGGGCTACCTGCAAGCAAATAACCCTAATGTAATGACTGCAACAGTGAATACACTCAAACATCTACATTTATGGTAAGTGTACACAACTGTACTTTATCAGTACTGTAACCCTGATATGGAAGGACATAGTAAGTTGTGTAAACTCTTACAGTAACAGTAGATGTTCTTCTCTTCACTATTGCAGTATTTGCTTCCTCCTTCTTGCCCCTCTGATCTATCCTGTTCTTCTTGTCTTCCTGGCCAGGAGGCTTTTCTCCTTTTTTTTCTTTCTTTCTTCTGCTTGCATATATTTTTCCTTGTTCGTAGGGGCATTCTGTTCCACCTGATGCTTTTTCTGTTCTGGATGTGTGCATCCATATGTAACCTTTATGCCCTACACTTTTCTTGGGGAGCGTACATGTGACATACAACATCTATAAGTACTAAAATAGCCTCGCCAGATGTTAGGCCATCCTTGGCAAGAGATCCCTTAGGTTATGAATACCGCAAAAATGAAGAGAAGGATGTCTACTGCTATGATAAGATTTTATACAACTGTACTTTTTGGGTTAAACTTGGACAGATTGTGTGTTTTTATAAACATACTGTTTGACTGGGTATGTGAGATGTCTGGTTTTATAGATTGGGAGATGGTCACTGTGAGTGTCTGACATTGTTCCTGTGGTGGTATATTTGCTAGGTTCTGCTACTAGGATCCAATGTAATAAGGAATGTGTTGTCTTGCTATAATGTGTGGGGCTGTTAATTAGTTGTGTGAAACTGTATAGGTTCATGCTAGACGTAGGGGAGCTAGAGGTTATGTCCAACCAATTGATAGTGACATCACCTAGTAATATTTCTTCCATGTGGAATTGTTATTAATATCCAATGTTGCTGTGCTGTCGCCAGTAAGGATGTAAAAGACAGTAGTACATATCTGTTTATTTTCAGGAAAATGATAAGAAGCTTTGCTGAATTTAATTTTGGTATTGTTTTGTTGTAGGGGGAAACTGTTAGAACAATCTTGTTTAGTTGGTAGCTTGGTTTAATTGCTGCTGAATTGTGTTCAGCTTTGGAATGGTTATATTGATTTGTCTCTTGGGTAACTGGCTATGTTTTAAGTAATGGCCAAGGCCTCAGAGTTCCATAAATGCCGCAAGTCTGCACACAAGATTCCCACTCAAGAGGCTCATGACTTTGCATGGTATGCCAGGGGAATGAAACATCTTAATGTCAATTGTGATATTTGCAACAAGATTGTTTATAGAACCATTCGATAAAGGAGAAATAGACTGAGTTCAGAGGATTTGCTGCTCTCCAGAATGTCTGATTTTAAATATAGAAGAGGAAAAAGAAAAGAAAATGAAAAAAGGAAGCATGAGGATGGAGGTGGAATACCAATTATTCAGGCAGAGCTTCACCTTTTGCATCTAAACTACACTGATTGTAAGTTTCCCCTCCTTTGGACTCACATGATCAGTCAATATCTATTGGGGGGGTTTCATCTGGAAGTATATATGATGTTTGCCCTGCTGTCAGAGAGAGGGTCAGTCATTTCTGTCCAAAAAAGGATTTATTGTGTTAGTTACAGTTGAGACTCTCTTGATCTGTATGTATTTGTTCTTCCAGGTCTGGTCACAGTCTCTCGCTATACATAAACTGTTAGAAGATAATGAAGGCACTGGTTTAAGTGCACATCAGGCTAAATACCAGCACTTCCCTCACTGTTTCCTAGGTGTTGAGAAGAAGCCTCCATTCCCCTCCTCTCTTCATTGATGTTTGCTTGCCTTAAGCCCTGTCTTGGCACCTGGCTTGTGCAGTCTAGAAAGAAGGGAGACTGTAGTGCATTTTGAGAGCTGGGAGGAGAGTTTCAGAGTCTGGGAGAGTCCTAAAGGTGCTGCCTGTGGCTGACCAGTCCTAAGACTGAGGTAGATGGGCATGGATCATGAAGATCTGATACAGTGGTAAGTACATAAAATTTGGGTTCGTCTTGTATGACAAAAAGCAGCAGTTGGTTCTTCCCATGTCTTGTTCCCTTCAGCAGAGCAGACTGAAAGTGAGGGTTCCTGCACACCTCTTCACTGAACCTCTTAATCTTTAGCCTGGTTTTGAGATGAAAGGCCTGAACTCACCCTCATTACCCCTTGGTGGCTTAAGAGAGTTTGGTTCCATGTGCTTTGCCTGATTATTCTGTCAGATACAGTCCTTGTCCATCTTAATATATTATTATATCAAGTCTGTGGTCTTTTGACCTTCAAGAAGCTTGCTGTCACCCATGCACAGATTTTCTGTGCCTCTTGTATAATGAAGTACATTAAAGTTGATGTTCTTCATCCCACATTGCTGCAGTCCTAACACTTGGGGTAGTCCGCTGTCCCAGTCGGCCCGAATACCAAAGTATAAGGCTGACGTCGGTCAAGGCGCATTAGTCTGGCGTCAGGACGTCAGGGTACAAATGCGCATGACCGACGTCATATCCTCAGTCTTTTTTGCCGCATGGTCCGATGCAGAAGCAGTATTGCGAGTGCAGGTTGGCGTTCTGAAATTTTCTGAAGTCGGAGTTTCAGACCGAATCAAAGTTGGCTAAGTACCCGTTAGAATATTTTGGTTTTTCTTGCCTCAGTATTTAACCGGATGTCAGAAAAAGTGAATAACTCTATTTCTTGTGGGAAACAGATACCTCATAGGGATTACCATACCTTGTGTATACCTTGCTTAGGGCCTGAGCACGGCGTTGTTGGATGTCGCTCTTGTGCTAGATTTAACAAACGCACTATAAAGAGAAGATTAGACTGTGCCAGGTTAGTTTTGGGAAGCGTTGTAATTATAAAATGCCGTCGGATGCTCCGGCCGCTTCGTCTAAAAGCGCAAGGACAAAGCAGCAAAGCCTAGGTTGGAAGAACCGTCTGTCCCGGACGTCGGTTCTTTAGAGGCTCAGTGGAGCCGGAGGTTCTGCCAGAAGTTTCTTTGGAGTTTCAGGGAGAGACTTTACTGTTACAAGATGTGTCCTCTCAGGAGGTAGGCCAGACTGAAGGGGCTTCTCAGGTAGCTGTTCTCCCTCCCTTCCTAAGGTAGTTAGGCCCTCCTTCTGTTTCCAAGGCTTCTTGAGAGGCAGGCCAGGTTTAACTTCAGTGGGTGTCTCTCCTAGTTCTTCAGGGTCTCTGCCTAAGAAACATATGCTTAAAATGGCAGAAGATTTGATTACTATGATTAGAGGTTCTATGCCCCCTCCTGATAAGAGGCCTAGGGTGGAACCTGAGCTTGAGAGTTTTGAGCAGTGTTCGAGGCTTCTGAGTCTTCGGCTGAAGACTTACAGGAGTATCCTCCTTATTCTGATTCTGATGTAGATGATTCTACTCCTTCAGCTTCTCCTCCTGAGGATTTTTCTTTTTCAGAGACTCTTCATTCCATGAGGGAGCATTTTAAGTGGGAAGGTCAAGATTTCTCTGATTCCAGGAAAAGGCTTAGGGAATTTTTGTTTCTACCCCAGCATAGGCCTTTAGCTATACCTCCTGTTCTGGATGTGGTGGAAGATGTTTTTGCAGAGGCTTCCCTGAACCCTGATTCTTTGCATCCTGCCCCAGTTAAACCGGATAGGTATTATAGGGTGCCTGAAGCTCATAAGTATCTTTTTAAGAGTCCTAGGGCAGACCCAGAAACTGTTTCTCAGGGGCCTAAAGGTGTTAAGGCTTCTGTTGTCAAAAATCCTGTTCCTCCTGATAAAGAGGCAAGGGCTTTGGATAGATGGGGAAAGAAGGTGTATACTTCTTCCACTTTAGCCATGAGGGCTTTGAATTGCCAGTTCCACATGTTAAAATACCAAAATTATCTCCTTTCACAATTGAAGTCTAAGGTGGATGCTCTGGCGGAAGGTATTGAGTGTAAAGAGTTGCAGGATTTAGTTCATGTTTCTGAACAGGTGGGTAAGCATTCTTTGCAATGTGGTTTTGATGCTGTACATGCCTCTTCGAGGATGGCTGCCACTGGTTCTGTTCTTCGCAGGCACGCCTGGCTGAGGGATCAGAATTTAGCTGAGCATGTTAAGACAAGGATTTTAGATGCTCCGTTACAATCTGATGTGTTGTTTGGTTCGCCTGTGGAAGCAGTTTTAAAGAAAATGGAGGACAAGGCTAAGTCTATGCAGACTGTTAAAGAATTTTTGCAGGTTCAGCCTCCGAAGTTTAGTAGAAATTGGCCTACTAAGGGGTGGACATATCCTTCTTATGATTCCCAGTCTAGGGGTATGTCTAGACGTGGTAGGGGCAGAGCTCAAGGTTCTTTTAGGCCTAGAACAGGGAGTTCACCTGCTCAGTCTTCTGGTGAGGGCAGGGGTCAGTCCTTTCGTAAACAGACCCAATGACCTGCCTTTTCAGCTGCCAGAGCCTTCTCGTCTGGCAGCACCTTTGGGAGGAAGGCTGGCACTTTTCAAAGAAAATTGGAGTTTAATTACCCAAGACAGATGGGTATTGGATATCATTCACCACGGTTACAGGTTTTATTTCCATACCTTGCCTCCTTTCAAAGGCAGGCCAGACATTCCTCCTCTACAAAGAAAAGAGGCTCACAAGCAAATTTCTCTGTTACTCCAAATAGGGGCCATTCTGCCGGTTCCTGTGCCAGAAAGGGGCCTAGGATTTTATTCTCGCCTGTTCCTAGTACCAAAAAAGGGGAACACGTGGAGACCAATTTTGGATTTATCTATCCTCAACACTTATCTGGACATTCCCAAGTTCAAAATGTTGACGTTACAACAGCTTTTACCTCTGCTGGGAAAAGATCACTGGATGGTAACTTTAGATCTCAAGGAGGCTTACCTTCATGTGCCTATCAGACTAAGTTGCAGGAAGTATCTGCGTTTTCGAGCTGGGAATTCCCATTATCAGTTCTCTGCATTGCCCTTTGGCTTATCTACTGCCCAGAGTATTCACAAAAGTTCTGGCTCCAGTGATAGCTTACTTCAGGCTAAAAGGAATACAAATCTATCCTTACTTGGACGACTGCCTGATTCTGGCTCAAGAAAAGGAAGACCTTTTTCAGCATTTGGAATATGTGATAGCAGTGCTAAGATGCCTGGGGTATTCTGTGAACGAAATAAAGTCCAGTCTAGTACCCTCTCAAGACATGTGCTTTCTGGGTGTGAGACTGAATACAGCAACCCAGATGGCCTTTTTAACCCCGGACAAACAAAAGAATCTTTCCCTTTACTTCCATCAACTATCTCTTCAGTCCGGGCTGACTGCAAGGACAGTCCTTCAAGCCTTAGGGTTCATGGCATCTTGTATTCTGGTGCTTCCCAATGCCAAACTGCATATGAGGAAGCTGCAATGGTATCTCAAAATGTCTGGACACAGCACTGCCAGGATTTGGACACTGTCATTCAAATAATACCTTGCATTCAAAAGGAATTTTTGTGGTGGGCTCAGGAATGTCACCTAAACAAGGGACTCTCTGTGACCCGGCCAGAGGCGAGTCAGATTCTAACGACAGATGCCTCAGACATAGCTTGGGAGCTCATCTGAATGGAAAGTGGATACAAGACAAGTGGCCTGCCAGACTACAGCATCTACATATCAACATGAAGGAGATGTTAGCAGTCCAGTTTGCATTAATGGCTTTCAAGAAGTTACTTCTTCCAGGGCAGGTGTTGATTCTAACAGACAACACAACTGTCATGTGGTACATCAACAAACAAGGGGGAACACATTCTTATCCTCTATGCAGGCAAGCAATGATTTTGTGGGAGACTGCGCTCAGCTTGCAACTAAATCTTCAGGCAAGGTTACTGCCGAGCACAGAACTCCTTAGCAGATGTGTTAAGCAGGCAAATCATGGATCCCCACGAGTGGAAACTGGATCTTCATGTATTTCAAAATTGACAGTGTCATGGGGAACTCCAGACATAGATCTGTTCGCTTCTCCACTAAACCACCAGCTGCCAAAGTTTTGCACGAAGGTTTCATCACACAGCTTGGAAAGTGGATGCTCTTTCTTTCAGTTGGAAAAATCTTCATGTGTATGCCTTTCCACCTCTGCCTCTCCTCCCAAAGGTACTCCTAAAGGTCAGACAAGACAAGCCAAGGATGATTTTAATAGCTCCAGATTGGCCTCGGCAACACTGGTACCCATTACTGAGGAGTCTGGTAAGGAAGCCTCCATGGCCTTTACCTTTGATTCCACACCTATTGTCTCAGAGGGACGGTCATCTACTCAATGTCAAGCTTCACTCTCTTCATCTAACAGCCTGGCATATTCTGTTTTGAACCACAGCAGGTCTCAACTTCCTCAACAAGTTTTGAATGTGATTATGGAAGCCAGAAGACCTAGTACAAGGAAAGTGTACGAGAAAAATGGAAGAGATTTTTATTTTGGAGTGCAGCAAAGGATTTGGAGGTTTCTGAGCCTAATTTGAGTGTGGCTCTTCAATATCTTACTGAGTTATTGGACAAAGGTTTGTCTTTCTCTTCCATTAAGATTCATGCTGCAGCGATTTCAGCTCACTATGATTGTGACCCACCATTGTTTTCTCATCCTTTGTTCAAGCAATTTCTTAGAGGGGCAAAGAATATAAGACCCCCGTGAGCTCCTACTCCTGCTTGGGACCTCAATTTTGTGTTGGAGAAACTTACTCTACAACCTTTTGAGCTTCGGCTACTGCTGAATTGAAATACTTGTCATGGAAGACTGCTTTTTGTTGGCCATTACTTCTGCAAGAAGGGTTTCTGAATTGCAGGCCCTTATGGCGGTTGAGCCTTTTGATTTTCCATAAGGATAGGGTATCATTACGTACTAATCCTTCCTTTATGCCTAAGGTGGTCTCTAGTGTGGCTTTAAACCAAACTATTCATTTACCTACTTTTTATGCAGATCCCCAAAATAAGGGGAAAAGATTTTGCACACTTTAGATGTACACAGGCAGTTGCGTTATTATTTAAGCAGGACTAAGGATTTTAGGCAGTCTCAGCAGTTGTTTGTTTCTTTTGCTTTGAGTTCTCAGGGCAAGCCTGTGTCAAAACAAACTATTTCTAAGTGGATTGGGTTTTGCATTGCATTTTGTTATTCCCATCATGGCAAGGAGATTCCAGCTGGGATTAGGCCTCATTCCACTAGGGCTACTGCCACTTCAACAGCATTTCTAAGGGGTGGCAACTAAGGATATTTTGGAGGCAGCTACTTGGAGTTCAGTGCATACTTTCTCTAAGCATTACCACCTTCCTCTCTACTCTAAATCTAGGGCTGGTTTTGCCACGGCTATTTTGCAGGGCATGTTGACAGCTCCTGCTTCTTTCTGATTTGCCAGCCTCCCTTACCTCTGCTTTGGGATTCTACCCAAGTGTTAGGACTGCAGCAATGTGGGATGAAGAACATAGTACAGTTTTGTACCTACCATAAATGTAGATGTTCGAAGATCCACATTGCTGCAGTCCAATTTACCCTCCCTCCTTCCCCTCTGTGCTTCGGGGTGGTTGTGTGGGTGGGGTTGTACTTTGTAAATTTGTATATATTGTACATATATTTGGTACAGGAGTGTTTGGTGTTTTTTGGTTTTAGCCTTATCTTTTTAGGGTCTTCTGACATCTGGGGCAAGAAAAGACTGAGGATATGACGTCGGGCATGCGCATTTGTACCCTGACGTCCTGACGTCAGACTAATGCGCCTTGACCGACGTCAGCCTTATACTTTGGTATTCGGGCCGACTGGGACAGCGGACTACCCCGAAGTGTTAGGACTGCAGCAATGTGGATCTTCGAACATCTACATTTATGGTAGGTACAAAACTGTACTTTTAGAGGCTTTATGTTATAGAGAGGTTAAATCCTTGAATAATCCTTGATGACCCAAGTTAGCGTAGAAGACCAGATACCAGCTCACCAAGCTACATCACATATGTGTGCTTTATCTGGGTTACTACATGCAAGGAAATATACTTGGTTTCATTAACATTAGTGTGAGAGTCTTGTCATTGTGAAGGTTTAAACTGCCATGGGGTTGTAGATGTTATGTTTAAAATAAAAACAGGCTGTATGAGGATAACACCATTGCTATAGCTAACCTGTGTGGTTCCCCCCAGTTAGTGACACTTTGATGCCCTCCCATTTTTAGTTATCTGCCTTTCTGTAAGCTGTGCTTCTCAAGAAGTTCCATTTGGCTGGCTGATGGTCAGAATGGCCTGCTGGAAGAAAAATGGTTGTCTTTTTGAAGTCTAATCAATAAACTTAAGTTGATTGCCAGTAGATGTGTATTCCATAAGCAGTGTATGCATTGTTTTATGTAACTGCTCTGATTTTTTTCCTGTTAGTAATATTTTCATTAAAAAATTTGTAGTTATGTTGTTAGCTCTCCGTGTGCTCTTTTAGAAAAGATATTCAGATAGAATTGGACCCAATAGTGTTTTGAAGGCAAGACTGAGGCCATCTCTGTGAAACCTGTAAAATACATACTATATAATGACAGCTGATGCAGTAGTTTAAAGTAGTGCATACTTTCAAGTCCTAAAATTTTTTGTTGTCAGACATGTTTTTCTTTATTGTTTAGTTTGTACTGAGTGGCTAGTGTAAAAGCTGTGGAATGTAGGAGCTTTATTCTGTGACTGGGCAAATAAATACATGTATAGAGGAGCAATTGCTTTCTTGGGCCAGATGACATTTTTAGTTTATCCTGAGAAACTAAATACACTTTTCTGACATTAACAGCAACACACTCTGTGAAGTCTGGTTTGCTGTTCACTAAGGCTCTAGTGTCTTTAATTTTTGTCATTTTTTTTTAAGATCAACTATTTTGTAATCCAGTCTCATATTTTTTAGCCAGGTGTCATAAAATATAAAAGTAACTGTTAACTAATATGCAGTCATTTGCATAAGTCTTTATCCACACTTCTTTTCCCATTTTTGTATCAATAAAGAAGACCCAAAGAGGAGGCTCCTATCACAGATACTTATGATAAGATCACTGTTGACCTCCCTATTTGGGTCCGGTAGATGACCATACACTGTTAACATCATTTGCTCTTACTTTTAAGCACTGATTCGCCTAGTGAAATATATAACAGTTACATTAAGTGGTGTTAATTTATCTGTAATTCCTGTGTGTGTAGAATGTTGTCATCGGTCTTCACAAGATGCAATGCATATGTACTTCATCAGATGCTATTGATATTTATTCAGAATTGCAACTTTTTTTCTTTTTTATGTAGGCTTTTTCCCTTCATGCCTGTTAACCATAATGTTCTTAAATTATCATGTAAAGACATTGGCAAACATACATTAACAAAAAAAGAAAACACACCATATTAACATTTTTCCTTTAGCATTACTTGCATATCAAATACCTTTTCTTTCTTTATAACTATTATCAGTCCAACATTACATAATTTGTTCAATTCTTGCCTTCCCTTAACCCTGACTGCTCTAACCTTTTGATTATTATTCTGCATGCATTGTTCCTACAGTTTCCATTTATTTTTATGCAGTTTGCTCCTTCCCATTTCTAAAGATCCTTCTTCCAATTATTTTATCTGTTTTATAATATTCAGTACTTCAAATACAGTTGGTTTAGACTTTGATTTACATTTTCTAATGAGTGCTTTTTTTGGCAACCAACAGAATTAAACTTAATAAGGCCTTTGTCTAGGCAATTCAGATTCTGCGTCCCAGCTCAAAATAACAATTTCTTTAGTTATATCTATTTGGTCACCCAATATTTTGGACAGGGCTCTCTGTAGGTTTTTTTTTTAATTTGCCAACTCATTATACTCCTAAAATGTATGTTCAAAGTTACCTCTTTCTTCCCTGTCACACCTTCAACATTTGCTGTCTACCGAAGGAAAAATTCTTTGAAGTCTGTTTGGGGTATAAAATTATTTGTGCAAACACTCCCAAACAAAAATCCTAAATCTTTTCCCCTCCTATAGGTCATGAGCCCACCTGCTAACCTGACATTTGGCAGGATTGAGGGACAACCTGAAGGATTGTAATCCAGGTGTTATGAAAGGTATTTTTTCCTCTTAAATGTGTTCTCACCATCTGCCTCGGCAATCAGAGGTGCCTTTGTCACATTGTGCTAAGGTTCTGGCTTCTCCATGGCTGCCCATTTTATAAGAGTCAGACCCAAGGAAGAGAAATGGTTAGAAAGCCCAAAGTGCAGCTTTGTGGTTAGTTCAGAGTAGTTTGTTTTCTTTTAAGCCCTGACCAACCCCCATTAGCTGAATTACCTGCTTGCTAACAGTAAGGCCTAGAACACACATCCATGCACTAATGAAGGCCACTGCAAAACTCATCCAGGTAACTCTAAGCACACAAGTCCAACCCACTGTTGTGTGTGCCATGCAGTTCTCCAACCAGTTGTCACCAGTACTGCAATGGATACAGCCATTTCCTCCCTCTAGGATGAATAAGCCAGCATTGTCTGCTTACTCTAACATTTGTTTGTCAGCTCCTGCAGCTCGGTCATCTGAATTGCAGTTAGGACTTTATCCCCTGTGCATCATAAAGCCAGCTTCAGGCATTACAAAGTACATTAGGAGTGATCTCCCCTGGCAAATTTGTATTGCCTAACATGAAGGAGCACTAAATTATCTGCATATTTCTGGATTAGTTTCATTATGGAATGTTTTATGACTATACAAAGAGTAGAGTTTGTTAATAATTTTTACTTTTACTGAAATTTGCATCCTATTTTTACAAATTCCTGCAGCTGTGAGTCTTGGGCACAAAAGTGGTCATAACGTTTAAAAGTTTAGCAGATTTTTGTTTAGTTTGAAAAAAAAGTTATTTCTTCAGTTTTATAAATATAAGGAACACTGTCCTGTCTCAAAGTAAATTGAGACATAAAATCATATCTTGACAGTTACATTTTATTTTCAAGAATATAATGTCAGCTATTGAAATTACACTGAATGTGAATCTAACATGTCAGACTTCAAAGACTAACTTATATATGTGAAACTAAGCACTGGCATGCTTCTGGAGTATTCTTTGGATTATAATTCATATTCATATTCTTAAACTGATGGCAAGATCATGCAATTATTGTTTGACTGTTAACATTTGAAGTGTTCTCAAACTCTGAGTAAGTTTCTCATGATGTAATGTGCAGTAATTTTACTTTACACAGCACTTGTTATATCCAAGGTTACAAGGACAATGACACTCTGTCTGAGTTCTCTTCCGGTATTGTCTTTTGTTTTTATATACAGAGTTCAGCTAGTTTCTCCTTGTTAGTATGTAGTAGCAATAATAACAAAGCAGAGCTGTATCTCCTTTTCCAAACCTGCAGCACATAGCACACACAGTCACATTTTCTGGCCCAGCTTGCTCAGAAGCTATGTTTGAAATACAGAAACCAATTCCGACACTTAATATTTTAGTATTTGATACTACACACAAGAGTGTTAGAAAGTTATGTTTTGATTAGCTTTACTCTTCCGAGTTTTAGGATGAGAGAAAATCTCCATTGTTTCCACTGTTTGTGTTTTTCATTTTTTCATCACATCTCTATTTGTTTTTGACGTAGCATACCTCTACAAGTTGCAGTACAACCCTGCTTGATTTCATTTGTTAGGATTCCTGACTCTTAAGCTGGATGTTTATGCTTTCTAATAATTTGAACACTACCATAAGGATTCAAGTGCTGATTTTTGGCTAAAACTTTGAATTTTCAGCAGGTTCTTCACTTTATGTGAAGCTGTTAAGTATCACTGAAGTTTATCTGGTCACTGTCACTACAGAACTGAACACTGAGTGTAGCCTTCAAAAGACATATTTATTTCAAATAACAGTAAAAATTTTTTTTTTCGTTTTGCATTCTGTGCTTCCATTGAAACACAAAGATGATTTTAAGAATAAAGCAAGTCAAATTTGCTCTTTGCTTAGAAAATGCTTTATTATTGATCATAAAACATGGCTACATAAATTACACAAGCATGAATATCCAGTAAGCGATACTATTTTATATTCATTTTTTTTATAATATTTCAAAATACTTAACTTTTTTCTGCAATACTGTAATAGAAAAAAATAAAAAATAAAGCTTTGCAGATTTCAAAAGACCATCTTTACTACTGAAGATGAGTGCATGCATTTATATATTCTCATCTTCAGTAACTACATATATATGTAATTTTATATGTGTTATGTTGTAGATGCTGTATGGTATCATTTACTTAAAGGTATGACTGTGTAATAAAGGAAAACTATTGCTATACTTATAAAATCAAACGTTAAAATTATTCTTTTTAATGTTCTTTGACATTATGATCTCTGTGACATTTTTTAACCTTTTCCCTATCAGTTTCAAGGCTTGCCATTTTATTAAGTTTTATCTGCTATAGTTTTACTACTACATTGCCTTTAGGAATGGTGTGTTAGTTCTAAAGGTATATTGAATTTTTCCAGACTAAGTAAAAGTACCTAGCAGATGTAGAGAAGGCTGCCACTCATTTTTGGTAAACTCTACACAGCTAATTGATTAAAAAAATAAAACAATACCAATTTTAATCGTAGCTAGACATTCCCCTAAGCAGCTGCTGTCAGTGTCCTGTCTTATTCCAAGCATATAAGAATAGACTGTTTAGCTCTGACTTCTTCTCTAAGAGCCTTTGCAACTTGAAATGACAGTGTCTTTTGTTACTTCTCTTAATTTGGCGTGAAAATAAATACGTTAGTGTAGCAGTTATCCATTTTCTTGGCTTCATGGAAGTAACTTAATATGCTTTGAAAAATTATTTTAACTGGATCTTGATGTAAAAAAAAAACCTCAAGGCATTTTTCTGCACGATAAATATAGTTTTTGGCAGATCAAATCATGTAGACGCCCCATCCTTTCTCTGAGCTTGCTGGTAGGTTTGCCTTCATTAGGTCTGTTAATGAAAAAAATCAGACCACATTTCCTTGTGTACTTCAAACATTTGTGCAACACTTATCTTAAGAAATGCATTTTTAAAAGCACCGCAATATCAGAGCCAGCACCTGTAGTTTTACTACATTGCCAGTATTGCTGGTACCGAGTTCCTTATTGCTCACATCACTAGTGAGACTAACTTTTCAGTGTCAGCAGTGCTGTAGTAATGTATTTATTTATTTTTATGCATGTTTGTTTGTTTACTATGCTCCAGGGAAGCAGTCTCATTATTTCATGCAAATGATTTGATCCTGCAGTTGTGAAAAAAAATGGTGTTAATTTTATTGAGTGAATTTTGAATGTCAACCATTCTGCCTGAGGTGCAAGTTCTCTCCAATGCCTTATTTAAAATAAGTATGCATTGTGTGTTTTAGTTAAGATGTTATTTTTCATTTAGGGATTTATATAAGGTGGGCAACTGTGTACTTCAGCTATAATTATGAATGTGGCTGAATGTGCATCACAAACCTGATTAACATGAAGAGAATATTAAGCTTATAGACCAAACATTTTTAATGGTTTGATTGTGCAGTTTATTGCGCAATCAGAATAATTTCAGGCAACATTGTTTCAGGTCTTTGACTAGACGCATTCTTTTCTCTTCTGGGAATTTGTGATTCATTTAAAGTAAAACTGAAGTTGTTTTTTTTTTTCTCTCCTTTTAAGCTCTCTCTTTCCTTTAAAAAAGCTCTTAGAATGCATTATTGAACTACCTCTAGGATTATATTTTGGTGGACTGAGGGCTTATTGTCTTTGAGGTTTGGTCTGTTTTACTGATATCACATATTGTAAGACTCATTGACTGTAAAAAAGGATAGACCCCCAGACAAATAAAATTACAGATCACTTCCTCTTCAGCTGACATGCTGTATTTATTTTATGACATTTTACTGATCAGCTTATCCAGCTGATCGGCTACACAGGAAATCAGTGTTACTTGCCACTTAACTACTTGTGATGCTACTCCAGTTAGGTAGGCTGGTTCTTTACTAATTAGTGCACAGCCTTCACTGCTTTACCTACTTTCTCCAAATTTCTTGTTCTAGCAGATTTGCTTGCTGAGTGGCACCATCTGGGTTGTCCCTGCACCAACAGGAGCCTCTAGTAGCCTTATGAGAAGGATGTTGGTTGAGCCATCTGTCTTAATTGATTTTTTGATTCTGGGTATCTGGGATAGGGTATTATTTGCACAGAGCTAGGCCAGCCCTAGAATTACTAGGGAAAGTGACTGGGTTGAAGTGTTATCAAACTTGGAAGTGGCTAATCTCAGTAGCACCCCAGCTGGGGAGAGTCATCATACAGCATACTTGCTGTGATTTGCGTATTACAACCATGGAAGCCTTTAGTTTTCAGAAGGAAGCTCTGTTGTTGTTGTGCACTGCCCCATCCCCACTCTGCTTGTCATGCACTACCCAGTGCCTACTCTGCTTGTGCAACTGCCCATGTCTGCTATATTTGTTATGCACTACCCCATGCCTACTCTACTTGTTGTGCATTACCCCATGCCCACTCTGCTTGTTGTGCACTGCCCCGTACCCACTCTGCTTGTTGTGCACTGCCCCGCACTCACTCTGCTTGTTGTGTACTGCCCCACTCCCACTCTGCTTGTTGTGAACTGCCCCTTCCCCACTCTGCTTGTTGTGCACTGCCTCATGCCCACTCTGCTTGTTGTGGTCTGCCCTGTGCCAGCTGTGTTTGCTGTGCACTGTCCCATGCACTCTGCTTGTTATGCACTGTCCTGTGCCCACTTTGCTTGTACTCTGCCTTTTACCCACTCTGCTTGTTGTGCACTGCCCCATGCTTACTGTGCTTGTTATACACTGCCCAGTGCTTACTCTGCTTGTTTTGCACCTTCCCATGCCTACTCTGCTTGTCGTACACTGTCCTTTACCAACTCTGCTTGTTATGAAATGCCCTGTGCCCACTCTGCTTGTTGTGCAGTGTCCCATCCCCACTCTGTTGTGCAGTGGCCCATGTCCACTCTGCTTGCTGTGCGCCTCCCCATGCCAACTCTGCTTGTTGTGAACTACCCCTTCCCCACTCTTGCTTGTTGTGCAATTCCCTGTGCCCATTCTGCTTGTTGTGAACTGCCCCTTCCCCACTCTGCTTGTTGTGCACTGCCTCGTACCCGCACTGCTTGTTGTGCACTGCCCCGTACCCACTCTGCTTGTTGTGCACTGCCCCGCACTCACTCTGCTTGTTGTGTACTGCCCCACTCCCACTCTGCTTGTTGTGAACTGCCCCTTCCCCACTCTGCTTGTTGTGCACTGCCTCATGCCCACTCTGCTTGTTGTGGTCTGCCCTGTGCCAGCTGTGTTTGCTGTGCACTGCCCCATGCACTCTGCTTGTTATGCACTGTCCTGTGCCCACTCTGCTTGTACTCTGCCTTTTACCCACTCTGCTTGTTGTGCACTGCCCCATGCCTACTGTGCTTGTTATACACTGCCCAGTGCTTACTCTGCTTGTTTTGCACCTTCCCATGCCTACTCTGCTTGTTGTACGCTGCCCTTTACCAACTCTGCTTGTTATGAAATGCCCCGTGCCCACTCTGCTTGTTGTGCAGTGTCCCATCCCCACTCTGTTGTGCAGTGGCCCATGTCCACTCTGCTTGTTGTGCGCCTCCCCATGCCAACTCTGCTTGTTGTGAACTACCCCTTCCCCACTCTTGCTTGTTGTGCAATTCCCTGTGCCCATTCTGCTTGTTGTGAACTACCCCTTCCCCACTCTGCTTGTTGTGCACTGCCCCGTACCCACTCTGCTTGTTGTGCACTGCCCCGTACCCACTCTGCTTGTTGTGCACTGCCCCGCACTCACTCTGCTTGTTGTGTATTGCCCCACTCCCATTCTGCTTGTTGTGAACTGCCCCTTCCCCACTCTGCTTGTTGTGCACTGCCTCATGCCCACTCTGCTTGTTGTGGTCTGCCCTGTGCCAGCTGTGTTTGCTGTGCACTGCCCCATGCACTCTGCTTGTTATGCACTGTCCTGTGCCCACTCTGCTTGTACTCTGCCTTTTACCCACTCTGCTTGTTGTGCACTGCCCCATGCCTACTGTGCTTGTTATACACTGCCCAGTGCTTACTCTGCTTGTTTTGCACCTTCCCATGCCTACTCTGCTTGTGCGCTGTTTACCAACTCTGCTTGTTATGAAATGTCCCGTGCCCACTCTGCTTGTTGTGCAGTGTCCCATCCCTACTCTGTTGTGCAGTGGCCCATGTCCACTCTGCTTGTTGTGCGCCTCCCCATGCCAACTCTGCTTGTTGTGAACTACCCCTTCCCCACTCTTGCTTGTTGTGCAATTCCCTGTGCCCATTCTGCTTGTTGTGAACTGCCCCTTCCCCACTCTGCTTGTTGTGCACTGCCCCGTACCCACACTGCTTGTTGTGCACTGCCCCGTACCCACTCTGCTTGTTGTGCACTGCCCCGTACCCACTCTGCTTGTTGTGCACTGCCCCGCACTCACTCTGCTTGTTGTGTACTGCCCCATTCCCACTCTGCTTGTTGTGAACTGCCCCTTCCCCACTCTGCTTGTTGTGCACTGCCTCATGCCCACTCTGCTTGTTGTGGTCTGCCCTGTGCCAGCTGTGTTTGCTGTGCACTGCCCCATGCACTCTGCTTGTTATGCACTGTCCTGTGCCGACTCTACTTGTACTCTGCCTTTTACCCACTCTGATTGTTGTGCACTGCCCCATGCCTACTGTGCTTGTTATACACTGCCTAGTGCTTACTCTGCTTGTTTTGCACCTTCCCATGCCTACTCTGCTTGCTGTACGCTGCCCTTTACCAACTCTGCTTGTTATGAAATGCCCCGTGCCCACTCTGCTTGTTGTGCAGTGTCCCATCCCCACTCTGTTGTGCAGTGGCCCATGTCCACTCTGCTTGTGCGCCTCCCCATGCCAACTCTGCTTGTTGTGAACTACCCCTTCCCCACTCTTGCTTGTTGTGCAATTCCCTGTGCCCATTCGGCTTGTTGTGAACTGCCCCTTCCCCACTCTGCTTGTTGTGCACTGCCCCGTACCCACACTGCTTGTGCACTGCCCCGTACCCACTCTGCTTGTTGTGCACTGCCCCGCACTCACTCTGCTTGTTGTGTACTGCCCCACTCCCACTCTGCTTGTTGTGAACTGCCCCTTCCCCACTCTGCTTGTTGTGCACTGCCTCATGCCCACTCTGCTTGTTGTGGTCTGCCCTGTGCCAGCTGTGTTTGCTGTGCACTGCCCCATGCACGCTGCTTGTTATGCACTGTCCTGTGCCCACTCTGCTTGTACTCTGCCTTTTACCCACTCTGCTTGTGGTGCACTGCCCCATGCCTACTGTGCTTGTTATACACTGCCCAGTGCTTACTCTGCTTGTTTTAAACCTACCCATGCCTACTCTGCTTGTTGTACGCTGCCCTTTACCAACTCTGCTTGTTATGAAATGCCCCGTGCCCACTCTGCTTGTTGTGCAGTGTTCCATCCCCACTCTGTTGTGCAGTGGCCCATGTCCACTCTGCTTGTGTGCCTCCCCATGCCAACTCTGCTTGTTGTGAACTACCCCTTCCCCACTCTTGCTTGTTGTGCAATTCCCTGTGCCCATTCTGCTTGTTGTGAACTGCCCCTTCCCCACTCTGCTTGTTGTGCACTGCCCCGTACCCACACTGCTTGTTGTGCACTACCCCGTACCCGCTCTGCTTGTTGTGCACTGCCCCGCACTCACTCTGCTTGTTGTGTACTGCCCCACTCCCACTCTGCTTGTTGTGAACTGCCCCTTCCCCACTCTGCTTGTTGTGCACTGCCTCATGCCCACTCTGCTTGTTGTGGTCTGCCCTGTGCCAGCTGTGTTTGCTGTGCACTGCCCCATGCACTCTGCTTGTTATGCACTGTCCTGTGCCAACTCTGCTTGTACTCTACCTTTTACCCACTCTGCTTGTGGTGCACTGCCCCATGCCTACTGTGCTTGTTATACACTGCCCAGTGCTTACTCTGCTTGTTTTGCACCTTCCCATGCCTACTCTGCTTGTTGTACGCTGCCCTTTTCCAACTCTGCTTGTTATGAAATGCCCCGTGCCCACTCTGCATGTTGTGCAGTGTCCCACCCCCACTCTGTTGTGCAGTGGCCCATGTCCACTCTGCTTGTTGTGCGCCTCCTCATGCCAACTCTGCTTGTTGTGAACTACCTCTTCCCCACTCTTGCTTGTTGTGCAATTCCCTGTGCCCATTCTGCTTGTTGTGAACTGCCCCTTCCCCACTCTGCTTGTTGTGCACTGCCCCATACCCACTCTGCTTGTTGTGCACTGCCCCGTACCCACTCTGCTTGTTGTGCACTGCCCCGCACTCACTGTGCTTGTTGTGTACTGCCCCACTCCCACTCTGCGTGTTGTGAACTGCCCCTTCCCCACTCTGCTTGTTGTCCACTGCCTCATGCCCACTCTGCTTGTTGTGTTCTGCCCTGTGCCAGCTGTGTTTGCTGTGCACTGCCTCATGCCCACTCTGCTTGTTGTGTTCTGCCCTGTGCCAGCTGTGTTTGCTGTGCACTGCCCCATGCACTCTGCTTGTTATGCACTGTCCTGTGCCCACTCTGCTTGTACTCTGCCTTTTACCCACTCTGCTTGTTGTGCACTGCCCCATGCCTACTGTGCTTGTTATACACTGCCCAGTGCTTACTCTGCTTGTTTTGCACCTTCCCATGCCTACTCTGCTTGCTGTACGCTGCCCTTTACCAACTCTGCTTGTTATGAAATGCCCCGTGCCCACTCTGCTTGTTGTGCAGTGTCCCATCCCCACTCTGTTGTGCAGTGTCCCATCCCCACTCTGTTGTGCAGTGGCCCATGTCCACTCTGCTTGTTGTGCACCTCCCCATGCCAACTCTGCTTGTTGTGAACTACCCCTTCCCCACTCTTGCTTGTTGTGCAATTCCCTGTGCCCATTCTGCTTGTTGTGAACTGCCCCTTTCCCACTCTGCTTGTGCGCTGCCCAGTGCTTACTCTTCTTGTTGTGCAATGCCCCATGCCCACTGTGCTTTGTTGTGCACCTCCCATGCCTTCTCTGCTTGTTGTGCACTGCCTCATGCCCGCTGTGCTTGTTGTGCATCTTCCTGTGCCTACTTGGCTTGTTGTGAACTGCCCCGCACCCACTCTGCTTGTTGTGAACTGCCCCACACCCACTCTGCTTGTCGTGCAGTGCCCCATACCCAATCCGCCTGTCGTGCAGTGCCCCATGCCCAATCTGCTTGTCGTGGAGTGCCCCATGCCCAATCTGCTTGTTGTGCACCTCCCCATGCCTACTGTGCTTGCTGTGCACCTCCCCATGCCCACTCTGCTTATCGTGTAGTGTCCCATGCCCAATCTGCTTGTCATGCAGTGCTCCATGCCCAATCTGATTGTCGTGCAGTGCCCCATGCCCAATCTGCTTGTTGTGCACCTCCCCATGCCTACTGTGCTTGCTGTGCACCTCCCCATGCCCACTCGGATTGTTGTGCAGTGCCCCATGCCCAGTCTGCTTGTTGTGCACTGCTCCATGCCTACTCTGCTTCTTGTGCACTGCCCAAGATCTACTGTGTTTGCTGAACACTTTGATTTTTCTGGGTACTTTCCTCAGACTTGTGTCCACTGTAGAATTGTCCATTTGGCCAGTGCACTTGTCCAGTTAATACATTTAAGTAAAAAAGATAGTAATACCGAATTATTGATGTAGCAGTCACCTTGCTGAGCTGTTCTTTTGCTTATTATTAGTGCAATGCCATTGATTACATCGTTAATTCCAATTAATCTGGACTGGTGTTGAAAATGTTACATTTTTGTTCAGAACTGAGATTTTTAGTACTGTGAACTGACTCACTGATGCATAAATATATCTCTATAGCAGTATTACAACAGTGGGTGGTCATTTACATTTTTTCTAGAAGAATCAGAAGAACAAAATGCCACTTAAAGTATCATTAACATCTTCTTTAAACATTTATGTTGCATCTATATTTTTCCTAGGAGTTTTTGCCCACAAGCCTGCCAACCATTAAGTGTTTCCCACTCAGCTTTTACTCGTTCAGTCCTCTTAAGTAGAATATCAGTGGGGCATCTTCCATAACCATGGAGGCTAGTGCTATCAGAGGAGTGTCATTCAGGGAACAAAAAATGAAAGTTGCTCATGTCCTCACTGGCATCCTAGCTATGTGGGCATTTGTTAGGACTTTCCTCCTTACTCCTTGACCTGTCAAAAGCTTTCAGTACACTTTCTGTCTGTAAACTCCTGTATAAACTGCCTCAACTTGGACTATCCCCTTCTTCAGTACTGTGGTTCAATAGTTATTTAACTGACTGATGTGCCCTCAAGGCTCTATGCTTGGTCTCCTTCTCCTTAATATCTTTATGAGTGACCTCCATAGGTCCAGCCCACTCCTATGTAATATGCTGATGATTCTATAGTTACATGAGCAACTAATAATTTTCCTCAGCTCCTCCATATCATGCAAGAAGCTTTTTCCTAAGTTGAGAAGTTGCTCCATAATGCCCAGTTACCACTCAACCCTAAAAAAACAAAGTTACTGCTATTTTTCCCGAAATCACATGCACCCGATAAACTGAATTTCAAAATCTTTTCACTAAAAATGAAATTGAAGTAGTCTCCCTTACAAAACTTCTTGGAGTGATAGTTGATGATGACCTTACATTTGATCTACATGTTCAAAAGAACATAAATTAGGAATGCTCTACAGGCATAAAAACTTCCTTAGCAGCACCACCAAAGCCATTCTTGCTGTGACCTGCCTTCTCTTCTACCATCTATCTTATACAGTGCACCCATCCTAACCAACCTTCAGGCTACAGTTAAAAATAAGCTGGAGGCAAGCTATGATAAGGTTGCAAAATGTGCCACCAACAAACAGTACCAGAGCCACCACTGCATTGCCCTTAAGGCTTTGAGTTGGCTTGAACTGCCTCACCACTTAGATAACATACAGCTCATCTCCATGCACACTATTCACAAAGCTGATTACTGCCCTGCTTTCACCCTACTAGTATTTTCATTCCTATCACCCTAGTAAACTACTTTGATCTAGCGAACAGCATCATCTCAGCATATATTAACCCTGCAAGTTCTCTCGTCAAAGTTTCTGCTCATACTCTGTCACTAAAAAATGGAATTCTGTCCCTCTGCAAATTAGATCTACCTCTAACCTCTCCAACTCCAAACTACTACTAAAAGGACTACTTAAAACATGCCTCTGCTCCTGCACTACCTGGCTGAACTACTCCTTCCCTTCTTTCGCCACCAGCATACTTTGACTGTATTCAGAAATAAGGAATTAGTAAAATCTATTTCTTAGACAAAGATCAAATATATTTTTACCTATGCTGTATTATGTAGTCATCTGTGTTCCAAAGAGTGTACTTAAGTCTAAATACGACCTCTACAAACCACGCAAATATAAGTAACCACCAAAAAGAACAGACCAGTGAATAACAGCTCTACTTTCCTACCTAAAATTAATTGTACATTACAAAATCTCTTAGCGCCTCGGCCACAGCCTTTACCGAGTAAAAATGCACTTTCTAAAAGACCTACTTTATATATTCTATATTAACACATTAATTATTCAATTAAACAGTAATTAAAACACATCCAATTCCCTTTTTAGTGTACTTAAGTCTGTTTAATTTAATCTTTTTGAACTGAAACTTGTGGATACTTTGACAGTGTTTTTTTTTTCAGCTTGTTATAGCTGTTCATATACTTGCATTATGTATGTATTTATGGGTTCACGTTGTAAAAATTGGAGCTGAACTTTTACTTAGTTTGTGTCATTCATATGTGTTAGGCTTTGTAATAACTTTATTTAACTGTAAATGTATGTCAGTGTGGAGCTTTTCTCCTTGGGTCTCTCTTGAAAATGGGATATTACCCTTGTTGGACTTTTCTAATAAGCAAATGTCAGATAAATAAAAATAGCCCTAACTCAACCCTATAGACAGTGGGATGAGTAAACCATAGCACTGTGGAGTTCCTAATGCCTTCTTCACATGGGTGCATGCTCCTGCACACCCACTTTAAAAGGGGAGGCCCAGATGCGGCTTGTTTGTCTGCAAATGCAGCAACAACCTCTCCCTCATCCTTTCACAAAGGCAGACACCCTAGGATGCTCTAGTCAACTTAAGGCAAGTATAGCTCCTGTTCACCTTCCTGTTATTTCCTTAATAATGCAATTTGTACAGAAAGCCAAAGTGTGCAAGGCCAGAGTGATCAACTCAGCCCCATTTTTGCACCTAAACATATGGTTCATTCTTCTGTGGTCTCAGCTGATAAAGAAGCCCTTGTTTCTAGAGCTTTACCCAGCCCTTCTCTCCAATCTGTCTGACAGTCTTCAGTCAGACCTAGAGTCCTTTGAATTAACTGCATGATTTCTCTAGTTCACATAGTGGCCAGGGACCTTAATTACCCTCCTAGGGTGGTCCAAATACTTATAGCAGCCCAAAAGCCCTACACTAGAAAAATACACAAGGAAATATGGATTACGTTTTCTTTCTGTCTATGTGGGCTACTCAGCAGGGAATAGTACAACTCACAGCATTCACTCATCCTTCATTTTCTGCACCTTTAAGAGTACACTTAACAGTCAATTTAAACTATCATTAAAATCTGATTTTAACTCTTTATTTCTGACAACCCACAGAGTATGCAGAGTCTCTGTAAGGGGTACTTTTCTGCTGAGACCTCCTTTCAAAAACTATTCTCCATGGGATCTGGGAAAATCTGATGGATGTTCATCGTGTTTCACTGCTGCAGTCATTACACTTGGGTTATCCTGCTGTCAGGCGGTCCCGCAGTCGGCCAGAGTTCCAAAGTCTTGGTCCGGCGTTGGTTGCTGTCGCTTCCTCCCTGACGTCAGTGCGTCAGGGGTATATAAGATGCAGCCAACATCATTTTCTTCAGTCTTTCTTGCCACACGGTGCCCGAAGCAAAAGCAGTTCGCAAGTGCCGGTCGGCCGACTCCTGAGATATCAAATTTGATTTTCAGAACCGAAGTCTTCAATAAAGCTAAGTACCCCATTGGGGAAACTTTTTCTTGCCTCAGACCGATGACAGTAAAAGTTAATAATTGTATTTCTTGTGGGAAGCAAATACCTCATAAGGATTTTCATTCTTACTGTATTCCATGCCTAGGCCCAGATCACGATGTCACTAGTTGTCGGTTTTGTGCTAGATTTAACAAACGCACTATTAAACGTCGGTTTGATTTTGCTCGTTATTACTTTGGGCGAAGATTTAATTATACCATGCCGTCGGAACAACCGATGACCGGAATACACAAAAAATGCAAAGACAAGGATAAGGACAGGCATCCGAGGCCCAAAACTGACAAAGCCTCTTCTAGGCCAGTCGCCAGTTTGCCGGTTCTCAGTAAGGCGCTTTTGCAGCCCCTGACACCCGCTACCTCAGAGCCACAGGCCGCTACCGACTCACACGTGGAGGTGCCTAGGCCTCTGGATACTCAAGGTGTTAGGCCTACGGAGACTAACCCTTCAGGTGGGTCCGGAGCCGCTGAGCAGGCATCGGCTTCTGAGAGTGTTTTCAGACCTTCTTCAACTTACCATTACAACTACAGCCAAGTCTAAAACTCCATTAAAGACAAAGAAGCAAGTACAGCATTCACCTGGACAGGCCTCCATGCTTAAAAAAAACAGATGCTCAAAATGGCCGAAGACTTAATTACTCTGATCAGGGGTTCCCATCCCCCTCCTGATAAAAGGCCTAGGCAGGATACAGACTATGATTCCTCTGACCAGGTTTCTATATATTCTGATTCCTCTTCAGACCAGGGATACTCTTTACCCCCCTATGAGGACTCTGATGCTGAAGAATCAATTCCTTCAGCCTCTCCCCCTGAGGATTATTCTTTTGGGGAAACTTTACATACCATGAGGGAGCATTTCCATTGGGAGAGCCAGGATTACTCAGAATCCAAGAAAAGGCTCACAGACTTTCTTTTATTGCCTCAGCACAGGCCCCTTGCTATTCCGCCAATGTTGGACATTGTGGATGATGTGTTCTCTGAATCCAGTTTAAATCCTGATTCTTTACCCCCTGCTCCAGTCAAGCCAGACAGGTACTACAGAGTCCCTGACTCTCACAAATGTCTTTATAAAAACCATGTTGCTGAGCTAGAAACTATTTCCCAGGGTCCCAAAGGGGTAAAGGCTTCCATGGCTAAAAATCCAGTTCCCTCTGGCAGGGATTCTAGAGCATTAGTCAGATGGGGGAAGAAAGTTTTCACTTCTGCAACTTTAGCAGTGAGGGCTTTAAATTGCCAGTTTCACATGCTTAAATACCAACAATATTTAATGTCTCAGTTAAAACAGAAAATGAGTACAAATGCAGAACATCCTGACTATAAGGAAATGCAGGATTTATTGCATGCAGCTGAACAAGTGGGAAAACGTACTTTGCAATGTGGTTTTGATTCATTAGAGGCTTCATGTAGAGCAGCAGTTACAGGATCTGTGATTCCAAGGTATGCTTGGTTAAAAGAACAAAGTTTACCAGATAATGTTAAGGCAAAATTATTGGATGCTCCTTTACAGAAAGATATTTTATTTGGTGTTAAGGCAGAAGAGGTATTAAAGAAAATGGAGGATAAGGCAAAATCTATGCAAACAGTGAAGGATTTCTTACAGGTACAGCCACCTCGATTTAGCAGGAATTGGCCTACAAAGAATTGGTCCTTTCCAGTGTCAGACAGTCCACAAAGAGGCAGATACAGATGCCCAAGAGGCAGATCTCAGCCCCAACGCTCTTACAGACCATGACACTGGGGTGCTTCAACCCCAAAAGGAGGTGAAGACAAGTCACAACCTTACAGGAAACAGTCCCAATGACTTTCCCCCTCCAATGCCAAACTCTTCCCTTTTGATAGCTCCCTTAGGGGGGAAAACTAGCACTTTTTTCTCAAAATTGGCAAGCAATCACCCAAGACAAATGGGTTCTGAATATTGTGTCTCAAGGTTACAGGTTCCACTTTCACACTTTAGCAAGGCTAAAAGGAATGCCAGACCTGCCACAAAATCAATGGGCAGAGACACAAAAGCAAATGACAGCCCTCATGGACATGAGAGCTATTCAGAAAGTGCCACAGCAGGAACAAGGACAAGGATTTTACTCAAGACTTTTCCTGGTCCCCAGAAAGGACAAAGCCTGGAGACCCATACTAGACCTTTCTACTCTAAATACTTACCTGGATGTTCCGAAATTCAAAATGTTGACACTACAGCAGCTCCTTCCCTTGTTGGGCAAGAAGGATTGGCTTGTTACTTTGGACCTCAAAGAGGCATACCTGTATGTCCCTATCAGACAAAATTGCAGAAGATACCTCAGATTCATAGCTGGTTCAATGCACTACCAATTCTCTGCACTGCCCTTTGGCTTATCTACTGTGCCCAGGGTCTTCACAAATTGCCTGGCACCAGTAATTGCATTTTGCAGACAAAAAGGAATTCAAATATATCCATACCTGGACGACTGCCTGATTCAAGCAGAGAGCAAGGACATTCTTCTAAAGCATCTGCCGCTTGTAAAAAGGTTGCTAATTTGCCTAGGGTATACAGTAGACCTTCAAACACTGGACCCCACCCAGTTTGGGTTTGTGAAGGGCCGATCTTGTCTCCTGAACCTGATTGACTTCTTTGAATCAGTCTTCAGAGCCATGGATAATGGTAAGGTGGTCCACACAGCCTATCTAGACCTTGCCAAGGCCTTTGACACCATCCCCCACTTTGGGATCATAGATAAACTTACTAAGTTGGGCATTAATCCCTATGTCACCCAATGGGTTGCTAAATGTCTTACTGATAGAACCCACACTGTAAAAGTAGCCGACTCCAAATCCAGCTCCAGACAAGTGACAAGTGGAGTACCTCAGGGTTCAGTCCTGGGGCCGCTCTTGTTTGGCATCTACTTCTCTGAAGTACAGGTCAACACTAAGGGACTCTGGCTAACAAAGTTTGCAGATGACTGCAAACTGGGAGCCATTATTGAATCCCCAAATGATGTGGATACTCTACAAAACGGCCTTACAGAAACAGATGCTTGGTGCTAGAGCCATGGGCTCAAGCTCAATGCCAAGAAATGTATTGTTATCCCCTTTGGGAAAAAACATGTATCCATGAATTACCATATAGGTGGCAGTACACTAAACACAGAAAGTGTGATAAGAGACTTAGGGACACAGGTGGACAGTGGTCTCACCTTCGATAACCACATCGCCACAACAGTCAGGAAATCCTTCTATGTGCCACACCTCATCATGAAGGGCTTTTCATCCAGAAAAAAGGAGGTCATTGTCCCACTGTACTCATCCCTCATTAGACCCATTATAGAATACAACACCCCATTTGGTATGTACCTCTCAAGACATCTGCAACAACTGGAAAGGCCTCAGAAATACCTGACTAAAAGAATCACAGGCTTAAAGCAGATGCCCTACGCTGACCGCCTTAAAAAACTCCAGCTATACTCTGTCGCATATCGTCTGCTCAGAGGCGATCTCTGCTTAACATACAAGGCCATGTCAAACCCAGAGCTGTTGGACATGCTACACTTAAAGAAATCCCAATCCCTCAGAGCTACACGCTCCAGGGATCTAAACCTTGTCATCACAATAAACAAAACATGCTGGAGGGATAGGTTCCTGACCCAGAGACTCCCCAAACTCTGGAATAGATTGCCCATACATGTCAAGCAGAGTGCCTCTTTGGACCTCTTCAAGAGGAACCTTGACGATTGGATGGGAGAAAGGAAATTCACCCCAGGGATCACGTCAGTCGCCCTGCTAGACAGGGGTCCAGGAAAGTAAATAATGTGGGAAGAAATAGCCAGGGAATTGTTATGGCTAGGCTTGTATAGGCCCTAGGGCTGATAGCCTAGTACCAACCTGTGAACCTATGAAGAAGTCAAAACTAGTGCCCTCACAAGAGATAATATTCCTGGGTGCCAGCTTAAATACAACGGCCCAGATGGCTTATCTCACGCCAGGCAAACAAGGACAACTGACTCAGTATTTTCAATTGATGGCAACAAAGTCCCAACTCCCTGCAAGAAAAATTCTGCAGGTCTTGGGATTCATGGCATCCTGCATACTACTAATTCCATATGCCAGACTGCATATGAGGAAATTACAATGGTACCTAAAAAGTGTTTGGACTCAACACTCTCACAGCTTGGAAACAGTAATACCACTAATTCCATGCCTACAACAGGAGTTTCGATGGTGGGCAAAGGCATGTCACCTCAACAGAGGTCACCCTTTCACTCTACCCACAGCCAGGCAGACTTTAACAACAGATGCTTCGGATTACGCCTGGGGAGCACATATGGCAGGAAAATGTATTCAGGGCAAGTGGACCACAGACCAACTGCATCTTCACATCAGTCATAAAGAGATGTTGGCTGTACAAAATGCCCTAACAGCTTTCAAGGACCTTCTGCATCCATGACAATTATTATTAAAGACAGACAACACCACAGTAATGTGGTACATAAACAAGCAAGGGGGCACTCTTTCTTACCCCCTATGCAGACAAGCCATGACCTGTGGAACACAGCTCTAACTTATCAAGTTCATCTGCAAGCACAGTTCCTGCCAGGATAGAAAAATACTCTGGCAGACGACTTAAGCAGAAACATCATGGATTCTCACGAGTGGAAACTAAATCCACAAGTCTTCAGCATGATAACGCAAAAATGGGAGTGCCCGGACATAGATCTTTTTTCCTCCCCACTGAATTGCCAACTACAAAAATTCTGCACAAGGACTTATCACACAAAAGCATGGAAAGTGGATGCTCTTTCATTCAGCTGGAAAAGCCTAAAAGTTTATGCCTTCCCACCACTGCCTCTCCTTTCAAAGGTACTCCTAAAAGCCAGACAAGAAAAACCACAGATGGTCCTGATTGCTCCAGACTGCCACGCCAGCATTGTTACCCAATCTTAAAGAACTTAGCTCAAGGCCCACCTTGGATTTTGCCTCAAATTCCACACCTACTGACTCAACAAAACAATCAGATCTTGCACAGTCATCTCAAAACCGTAAACCTGGCTGCATGGCAGATTCATTAGCCAAACAGACAACACCTCTCTCTAAAGCTGTTATGGATGTCATTTTGGAGGCCAGGAGGCTTAGCACCAGGAAATCTTATTCAGAAAAGTGGAAGAGATTCTGTGCCTGGAACCAGGCTCAAAGCCTTGACCCTCTTGTCCCAAATATTCCTCAGATACTACAATACTTAACTGAGATGCTGGTCAAAGGACTATCCTTCTCATCCATTAAGATCCACTCCTCTGCCATCTCGGCTCATTACAACACAGATCCTCCTATTTTCTCTCATCCATTGCTAAAGCAGTACCTCAGAGTGGCTAAAAACATAAGACTGCCCCGGAGAGCACCAACACCTATTTGGGGCCTCAATTTTGTCTTGGAAAAACTCACTTTACCTCCTTTTGAGCCAGCCAATTCAGCAGAATTAAAATATGTATCATGGAAAACTGCTCTGCTTCTGGCAATAACCTCAGCACGAAGAGTCTCAGAACTACATGCACTAATGGCAGTGGAGCCTTTCATCATTTTTCACCAAGACAGGGTTTCTCTAAGAACAAACCCTTCATTTATGCCAAAGGTAGTATCCAGTGTGGCTCTTAACCAAACTATTCACTTGCCAACTTTTTATCCAAATCCCCAGAATAAAGGGGAGAGACTTCTACACTCCTTGGACATACACAGGCAATTATGTTTCTACTTGGACAAAACAAAAGCTTTCAGAAAAACTGAACAATTGTTTGTATCATATGCTGTCGGAGCCGAGGATTGGCTCTGAACCCATATGCAAAAATGAAGGGTGAGATGGACTACCAACATGGAACATTATGGTGAGTACATAACTTCTTTTTTCTAGTTGTAGGACAATGCCATGCAAATCTCGAACTCATTCAGGCAGATATCCATGGCTATGTCCTTGGCTTTCTGCAGAATCTTGTTAGTAAATGACAATTGTGCTGGTGTGATATAGGTTTCTCTGCATAGTAATGCAAGGCACTGCAACCCGAATGTAATTTCAAATTCTTAAGTTTTCCTTCCACGCCTCCGTCCTCAGTGATATTCTTTTTTGATGCCATCCAATACATATGGCTGGGGGCTCAGTCCTTGGGTTTGAAGTGGATGGACTGGATCTTTTTAGCTATAACAGTTGACCAGCTTCCAAAGTTTGAGGGCACCTTCTAACCGAGCTAACTAAAAAGACAGGTTTGGGCACCAAGCTCTTCAGATCTTTCCTGCCACCACATAGTGCTTGTTTTGCTGACTTTTGAGGTAGATGGTTGGTTAACGCTTTCTTATTAAAAATATTGACTGTCATTTAACTTTTGAATGGGAACTTTACTTTTTTATTTTTATGAAAAAAGTTCCCTTTTGAGGAAAAAGCAAATAGCCCTAGAGGCCCATCCTAGACTTACAACACCTTCCTGAAGGTTCTCACCTTTCACATGCCATCCTTGCACATACCTTTTCCCCTCATCCTTTCTCAGGCCTGCATGGTGCCTCTGGACGTCAAGGATGCTTACCTGTACATCCCTAGTCTTCACTTTGCTATTGCTTCCTCACATTTTCAGTTCTCTGCCTTGCCTTTTGGATTGTCTGTGGCTTCAGGGGTCTCTACAAAATGTTTAGCTCCTGTCATAGCCTTTTGCAGACTAAAGAGTATTCAGATTTTCCTGTACCTGGACAATCTTCTTCTTCAGCCTCATTCTCCAGACACTCTTCAAGAGAATTTGCTCTTCATGGTGTCTCTGCTGGAGGGTCTAGGCTTCACTATCAACTATCAAAAATCTTCCCTGGTTCCATCTCAAAACCATGTCTTTTTAGGATGCAGAATCCAAACAGACAGGTTGTTGGCTTCCTTGCCTTCTGAAAAGGTTCTGTGCCTCACTGCCTACTTCCAGGCCATCTTGCCTCTTCTATCTCTGACTGGCAGGGAGTTTCTCTGCCTCTTGGGCTTCCATCCACTGTTCACATGCTACCTCCAGCCAAGCTATACATGAGGAAATTCCAGTGGTACCTCAGGTCAATGTGGATGCAACACTCTCATCCACTGGAGTTTGTAATTCCCCTTCTCCCCTGCTTGAAAAAGGAACTGAACTGGTGGATTCAGCAGGTTACCACGAATCCAGGCCTACTCTTACAGCCACCCCCTCCCACTCAGGAGGCGTTCACAGATGCTTCAGACTTGGGATGGGGAGCAACCCTGGCATTCTAGGAGGTTCAAGACATGTGGTTTCCCTCCCATAAGAGGGAATACATAAACATAAAAGAGATGAGAGCCCTTATTTTTACTCTGAAAATCTTCACACCTCATATTCTTCCAGGCACCCTGACATGGTTCACAGACAGTCCTTTGGTATGTCAACATGCAGGGAGGGACCAAGTCTTATGTGCTGTGCAGACTGGCTCTCCAACCTTGTGAGTTAGCCTCTCAGGGTCAACTCACCCTCCAAGCTGTTTACGTTCTTTCCATCAAAATGTTGTGGCAGACATATTGAGCAGATCTATGACTCAATCCTATGACTGGATGTTACACAGGGATTTGTTTCTGGACATTATCCATCAGTGGAGTACACTTCAGATACATCTCTTCACCTCCCCTATGAGCAGACAGCTTCCAAAGTTTTGTGCCAGAGTTCCCAATCCTCTGGCATGAAAGGTGGATGCCCTGTCCTTTTTCTTGGAAGGGGATGTTTCTCTATACATTCCTTCCCTTCCCGCTTCTCCAAAAAGTCCTATTTAAGATCCAACAGTAGCAAACTTCTGTTAAGTACAAACTTACAGTTTTAAAAGTATTGTATTTTAATTTTTTTCTGTTTCCTAATTGTGTTCCTGAACAGTGTGCTGTGTGTCTGTTTGCTATAAGAGGAGGTGGTGTTATCACTTCTTTGTTATCTGATATTTAATAGCCTAGAGGGATTCCTCTGTACTTTAAGTGCTAGCCACAAAGTATGAGAAGTCATTTTATGCTCAACTCCTGAGAAACTTGCTTGGCTACAAACATCTGCATTAGAAGCTGAAGCTAAGTGAAACTTGCAGTAGTGTATTTTAGTCTTCTGCTAAGTACAAACTTGCAGTTTTAAAAGTACTCACTTGCAGTTTTAAAAGTACTCACTTATCTAGAGGAAAATAGTTTTTTATTCAGGCATGTCCAAGGGTCAGCTCCCAGTGTTCTCTCCTGTCTATCTGATGAATCTGGGCATCTTGAGGCAAGGTAGAAATTGCTCATGTACACAGACAACCCTCTCTTCCTACCACCCAACACTACAACCTGTGAGAGATGAACTTATCTAGCCAAACTGGAGGTAAAGCTCTCTCCATCCAAGACTAAACTTGACAGTGAAGATGAGAAGGTAAACATTTGCACCACACCACACTCATCACATAGTCTCACTAAATCTACACCACCAAAATCCACACATAGTAGCACAAAAACATTCGCGGAGGCCTTCAATAATAATCTGTCTAAGGAACAGAGACCTCCAAAGCAGAAACGCAAACAACCTCCATCCCCCAACACAACCCAAATGAGACATAGCCCACAGACTCAGTGTGCCACTCAACCACAGCTAATAAGGCAAAACAATGTACCCAACATACTAATCATAGGTGACTCTATAGTCAGGCACACTGATGTCCCACTCACCAGGCTAAACAAGGAGAAGGTTACTGTCAGCTGCCTGTCGGGTGCCAGGATCCGCCACATAACCCACGCACTTAGGTCACTCCACAACAAGTACAAATAGGACTCTGTCATTATCCATGTTGGTGTGAATGACCTGAGATATGCCTCCTTGGACTACATGAAAAGAGATATGGAAGAGCTCTCCGATCTTGTAGCCCAGGCAGGTATGACCCTAGCCCTGAGTAGCATTCTGCCATCGCCCAGAATGATACCGCAGTACAAGGACAAAATGATTGACTTCAATTGGCTAAGCTTCTGGTGTCATTCTAAGGAGATCCAGTATCTGTCTGCTTGGGATGACATGGTTGACAGACCACGATGCTTTGCCACAGATGGCCTGCACCTGTCGCCCCTGGGCTTCCAGATACTGGCTAAAGCTCTTGCCGCCCCTATAGTGCCTTTTTTAGGCAAGGTTTAAATGACAAATTCACCACCATAACAGGAACAGACAAACAAAAACTGAGGGTAATGCTACTCAATGCTAGAAGTCTTAATCTCAAAATGCACTCACTCGAGGCACTCCTTAAAATGGAGAACATCGATATCTGTGCAGTGACTGAGACCTGGTTCAAGGCTCCAGAAAGCACCCCTGCACTACCAGGCTGTAACTCATGCCACACTTTTCGGCCATGTAACCTGGACCAAAACACCAAAGGTGGAGGTGTGTAAATATTCATTAAGGATATCCACATCTCCAGGCTAATTGCTTAGCATAATGCATCCGAGGTTATCCAAGTGCAACTAACTCTGGGCAAAATTGCAATCCAAATTGTAGCTTGCTACAGATCCCCCACTATGCCTTAGGATTCCCAGTCCTCTTTTCTTGATGTACTGGAAAATATTAGGGTTCAACCAAACAGCCTAATAATGGGCGACTTCATCTACCCCACCATTAACTGGGAAAAGTAATAATGTACCAACTCCTTAGCTCAACACTTTCTGGAATTCATAAACTCCAAGCCCTGGATCAACTTATCCACACCCCCACCAGGGGCATCAATATCCTAGACCTAGTCATTACCAACATGAGTGACCGGTGTTCCACACCTGAAGTCATCTCCTCATTGGTCTGATCCGACCATAAGCTAATCACCCTTGATATCCACATCCCACCCCCACCCCCCATTACGGAAACCACGGTAAAAAATTTCTCCAAAGCAACTTCGTGCTTCTTAAGACAGAAGTGGTGAACTTCATGACACCCATGCAGATGGACAATACAGTTAGAAATGTTGAATCCTACACAAATGCACTCTATAAGCACTTACATGAGTGCATGGATTGTGCTGTCCCAAACAGAACCAAGACACTATCCTCCAAAAAAGGAAGCCAATCTGGTGGTCCCCTGCCATAAACAAACTGTACAACAGAAGGAAGAAACTGTTGCAAAAGAGAGTAAAATCCCATGAGTGGAGGTCAGGTCAGCCTCAGTAAGAAGCTGAGATCCCTTATAAGATCCCCCAAAGCTAGCTACGAAAACAAAATTGCCGCTAATTCTAAGGACAACCACAAAGCATTCTATAGCTATGTCAAGAATCTCAATGGCAACACCCAGATGTTCATCGTGTTTCACTGTTGCAGTCATCACTGTAGGGTTCTTCCTGCCGGCAGGCAACCCTCTGTTGGCCAGAATCCCAAAGTCTGGGTCCGGCGTCAGCTGTTCAGTCATGCTCCCTGACGTCAGAGCGCCAGGAGTACAAAGCTGCCAGCTGACGCCATGTTCTCCAGTCTTTCTTGCCGTGCAGTGGAAGCAGTTCGCAAGTGCCGGTCGGCTGACTCCTGATATTTTTTCGTGCTTCATTCCGAAGACTTTCTTCTTCTTGGGGAAACTTTTTTCTTGATCCAGTCCAATGTCAGAAAAAGTTAATAACTGTATTTCTTGTGGGAAGCAAATACCTCATAAGGATTTCCACTCTTACTGTTTTCCTTGTTTAGGCCCTGACCACGATGTAGCTAGTTGTCGGTTTTGTGCTAGATTTAACCAACGTACTATTAAGCGGAGGTGCGATTTTGCTTTTCACTACTTTGGCAGGCGATTTAATTACAATATGTCGTCGGACACGCTTCTGACTACCGGAGTTCACAAATGACGCAAGGATAAGGACAGGCCTCCGAGGTCCAACTCAGACAACTGTTTACAAGCAGAGCCAGCTACAGGTTCGGCCGTCGTCAGTGAGGCACTTTCGCAGCCCCTGTCATCGGCCATTTCAGAACCAATTGCCGAAACTGACTCCCACAAGGAGCCAACTAGGCCTTTGAGTACTCCAGCTGCAGGACCTTGGGACAATGCTCCCTCGGATGGGTCCGGAGCCGCTGTGCAGGTACCGGCTTCTGAGGGTGTTTTCAGGCCTACACAGCTTCTGATAAAGGCAAAGACTCCAGCCCAGGCCTCTTCTGATCTGGGACCCAAATCTCAGAAACAGATGCTTAAAATGGTGGAGGATTTACTAACCATGATTAGGGGTTCCCATCCCCCTCCAGACAAAAGGCCAAGGCAAGAATTGGATTATGAATCCTCTGATCAGGCATCTATTTCTTCAGTGTCTTCCTCTGAACAGGAATATACTTTCCCTCCTTATGAGGATTCTGATGCTGAGGAATCCATTCCATCAGCTTCTCCCCCTGAGGATTTCTCTTTTGGGGAAACTTTACATGTCATGAGGGAACATTTTCACTGGGAAGGACAGGAGTACTCTGAATCTAAGAGAAGGCTTAGGGGTTTCCTTCTTCTTCCCCAACACAGGCCCTGGCTATTCCTCCCATTTTGGATATTGTGGATGGTGTCTTTTCTGAGGCTAATTTAACTCCTGACTCTTTTCCTCCAGCCCCTGCTAAGCCTGATAGATATTACAGGGTCCTTGACTCCCACCAGTTCCTTTACAAAAATCCTGCTGCTGATCCAAAAACCATTTCTCAGGGTCCTAAGGGTGTTGATGCCGCCTCTGCTAAAAACCCTATTCTGTCAGATAAGGATTCTAGAGCTTTGGAGAGATGGGGCAAAAAAGTGTACACTTCTGCTACTTTATCCATTACAGCTTTAAATTGTCAATTTCATATGCTAAAATATCAGCAATTTCTGCTGTCTGTTATGAAACAAAAGTTAGGTACCATTTCTGCATGTGCAGATAATAAGGAATTACATGATTTGATGCATGCTACTGAGCAAGTGGGGAAGCATGGCTTACACTGTGGTTTTGATGCCTTGGAGGCTTCATGCAGGGCGGCTGCCACTGGCACAGTCATTAGAAGGCATGCTTGGTTAAAGGAACAAAACTTACCTGATCAAGTGAAAGCAAATTTACTGGATGCTCCTGTTCTGCATAATGTTTTGTTTGGGTCTAAGGCTGAAGAGGTGGTAAAGAAAATGGAGGATAAGGCAAAATCCATGCAAACGGTTAAGGATTTCTTACAAGTTCAGCCCCCAAGATTTAGCAGAAATTGGCCAACTAAAAATTGGTCCTTTCCCAGCTCGGACAGGCCACAGAGGGGTAGATATAGGCGCTCCAGAGGGAGGGCCCAAGGACAGACCTCTTACAGACCTAGACAGGGGAGTGCTTCCACCCCCAGGGGTGGAGAGGACAGACCTCAGTCTTATAGAAAACAGGCTCAATGACTCCCCCTGCATGGCTCCAAGAACCTCTCTCCTGGAAGCCCCTCTAGGAGGAAAACTCTCTCTTTTTCAACAAAATTCGACTTGCATAACCCAAGACAAGTGGGTTCTGGATGTAGTTCCAAGAGGTTACAAATTCCACTTTCATACCTTGCCAAGACCAAACGGATGGCCAGACCTACCAAAACACTAATGGGCAGAGGCATTAAACCAGGTGGGATCCCTCATGGCTATGAGGGCCATAAAACTGGTTCCACAATCAGAGACAGGGCAAGGCTTTTACTCAAGGCTCTTTCTAGTTCCCAGAAAACAAAATTCATGGAGACCCATCCTGGATCTGTCAGTCTTAAATACTTTCCTGGAGATACCAAACTTCAAGATGCTTACTCTGCAGCAGCTCCTGCCAGTGTTGAGCAAAAATGCATGGATGGTGACATTAGATTTAAAGGAGGCTTACCTACACATCCCTATCAGACAGGAGTTCAGAAAATACCTCCGGTTCAAGGCCGGCTCAAAACATTACCAATTCTCTGCGCTGCCCTTTGGCTTGTCTACTGCGCCCAGAGTCTTCACCAAGTGCCTGGCACCAGTAGTAGCTTATTGCAGACTCAAGGGAATTCAAATTTACCCTTATCTGGATGACTGCCTTATTCAAGCAGACAGCAAGGATGTCTTACTCCAGCACCTGGAATTTTTTCAAAATCTGCTCAAGTACCTGGGATTCACTGTGAACATAAAAAAGTCAAATTTGACACCCACACAACAGATAACTTTTCTGGGTGCTCTTCTAAACACAACAACCCAGATGGCATTCCTGACATCTGAAAAACAACTACAGCTGGCTTCAACTTTCAAAACCTTGGCGTTAATGTCTCAGCTAACTGCAAGGAAATTCCCGCAGGCTTTGGGTTACATGGCCTCCTGCATCCTTCTCATACCATATGCAAGACTACATATGAGAAAAATACAGTGGTACCTAAAAAGTGTATGGTCTCAGCATTGCCACAGTCTAGACACACAGATTGCTGTCTTGCCTTGCCTACAAAAGGAATTCCATTGGTGGACCATGGCATGTCTTCACAACAAAGGGAAAGCCTTCAGCCAACCAAGTGTTAACCACGGACGCCTCGGATTACGCACGGGGAGCCCCCTTTCAGGGGAAAGGCCTGCAAGGTTTTTGGACAGAGGATCAGAAGCACCTACATATCAATTTAAAAGAGATGTTAGCTGTACAGAATGCCCTCTTGGCTTTCAGGGATCTTCTACAGTCAGGACAACTACTGATATGGAAGACAACACCACAGTTATGTAGTACATAAACAAGCAAGGGGGTTCACACTCCTACCCCCTTTGCAGACTAGCCATGACTCTATGGAACACAGCTCTAGCTTGCAGAGTGGATCTACAAGCTCAGTTCCTGCCATGGAAACAAAATATTCTGGCAGACAGCCTGAGCAGGAACCTGTCAGACCCACAAGAGTGGATGCTAGACGCCCAAATATTCAAGATGATTACAGAAGCCTGGGGCTGCCCAGACATAGATCTATTTGCATTCCCCCCTCAACCACCAGTTACAGATTTTTTGCACAAGGACATTTCACAAACTAGCATGGAAAGTGGATGCTCTCATTCAGTTGGAGGAACCTCTCGGGGTATGCCTTTCCTCCACTACCTCTTCTTCCACGGGTGTTATTAAAGATCAAGCAGGACAAACCCAAGATGATTTTACTGGCCCCAAATTGGCCTTGTCAATTTTTGTACTCAACACTGATGAATCTATCCCAGGAGCCTCCTTGGATTCTACCTCAGATTCCAAGTCTTTTGTCCCAACACCAGGGCCAGGTTCTGCACTCTCATATCAAACCTTTCAGCCTGGCAGCCTGGTGTATTCACGGTCTATGATAAATCCTACCCTTCCTAAACAGGTCATGGATGTCATCTTAGAAGCCAGACGGCCTAGCACTAGAAAATCTTATGCAGGTAAATGGAAGAGATTTTGCACCTGGATGCATGCTTAGAATTCTGATCCTCTCATTCCTAATATCCCATTGATTTTACATTACCTGACAGACATGTTACATAAGGGTTTATCCTTCTCCTCCATAAAAATACATGCCTCAGCTCTCTCTGCACATTACAATACAGATCCTCCAATCTTTTCGCATCCACTTCTGAAACAATATCTCAAAGGAGCAAAGAATTTAAGGCCCCCTAGAACACCACCCATACCTGCCTGGGACCTCAACTATGTTCTGGAAAAACTCACTCTGCCTCCTTTTGAACCTGCTGCCACATCTGATATTAAGTATTTATCATGGAAGACAGCTATCCTACTGGCTTTGACCTCAGCCAGGAGAGTCTCGGAGTTACAAGCACTCATGGCTGTGGAACCTTATATTATTTTTCATCAAGATAGGGTGTCTTTAAGGACTAATCCTACTTTCATGCCTAAAGTGGTTTCCAAAGTGGCTTTAAATCAAACTATTCAACTGCCAACTTTTTTCACTAATCCACAAAATAAGGGGGAAAGGATCTTGCATTCCTCAAATGTACACAGGCAACTTCATTTTTACCTGGACAGAACCAAGGATATCAGGAAAACAGAGCAACTGTTTGTTTCTTATGCAACAAATTCCCAAGGCAAAGCTATTTCAAAACAGACCATTTCTAAATGGATTGCTCATGGAATCAGATTTTGTTACTCTCATCATGGAAAGCAAATCCCAGGAAAAATTAGGACTCACTCTACCAGAGCTGCTGCTACTTCAGCTGCCTTTCTCAGGGGAGTACCTACCAAAGATATTTTGGAAGCTGCAACTTGGAGTTCAGTGCATACTTTCTCTAAGCACTATAATTTCCCTCTTTACTCTAAGAATAGGGCAGGCTTTGCTTCTGCAGTCTTGCAGGGCCTTCTAGCTGCCCCTTCTACTCTATAACCACCACCCTTTATCTCAGCTTTGGGATTTAACCCTACAGTGATGACTGCAACAGTGAAACACGATGAACATAGTACAGTTGTGTACACTTACCATAAATGTAGATGTTCGAGTGTCTTCACTGTTGCAGTCTGGGTTACCCACCCTCCTGTCCCCTCTTATACTTTTATTAGTGTGGTTTCCTTCTTCACCCTTCTTCTGTGGTGTATTTGCTACAGGGTATGGGGTTTGTTTTATGTTACATTTTTGTTTTACTATTAGCCTTCACTTTTGGGCACCTGACATCTGGGGCAAGAAAAACTGGAGAACATGGCATCGGCTGGCAGCTTTGTACTCCTGGCGCTCTGACGTCAGGGAGCATGACTGAACAGCCAACGCCAGACCCAGACTTTGGGATTCTGGCCGACCGAGGGCTGCCTGCTGGCAGGAAGAACCCTACAGTGATGACTGCATCAGTGAAGACATTCGAACATCTACATATATGGTAAGTGTACACAACTGTACTATCTGCTCTGAGTTACAGCACAATGGCATGAAAATTACAGAACCAACTGATATTGCCAACATCCTGGCAGATAGGTTCAGTGCTAACTTTACCCCCCACCCCCAAAAGGGCCCATATCTATACAGGAAGAATGCAGAGTCCCTGTAATCACAACTACACAGGTAAAAGCTGCACTCTCTAAAGCCAAAAACACAGCATCCATGGGACCGGACAACATTCCAGGCTGCATTTTACATGAACTTCAGAATGAACTGGCTCCCCACTTAAGCACCATGTTCAATAATAGCCTCACATCAGGCTTTGTGCCCACTGAATGACGCACAGCAACAGTTATCCCACTCCACAAAGGGGGAGCCACCACTGATCCTGGGAGCTATCGCCCTATTAGCCTGACGAGCCTGGTCTGCAAGGCCATGGAACTTATCATCATGGAACTCATAAACAAAGACATTGGTAACCTCCAGACTCTGAATCCCACCCAGTTCGGGTTTGTGAAAGGCAGATCATGTCTCCTAAACCTGATCGACTTCTTTGAGGCAGTCACCAAAGCCATACATGAGGGTAAGGTGGTTCACACAGCCTATCTTGACCTCGCCAATTCTTTCAACACCATCCCCCATTCTGGAATTATAGCTAAACTCACTAAATTAGGTATAAATCCCTACATCACAAGATGGGTTGCTAACTGGCTAACTGACAGAACCCACACTTTAAAAGTTGCAGACTCCAAATCTGACCTCAAACCAGTGACAAGTGGAGAACCAGAGGGTTCAGTCCTGGGACCTCTCCTGTTTGGTATCTACTTCTCTGAAGTACAGGCTAACACAGAAGGCCTCTGGCTAACAAAGTTCGCAGATGACTGCAAACTAGGAGCCATAGTCAAGTCCCCAAATGATGTGGACATCCTACAGAAGGGCCTCGGTGAGACAGATGCCTGGTGAGAGAGCCATGGCCTCAAGCTCAATGCCAAAAAGTGCAGTGTCATCCCCTTTGGTAAAAACTCTGTACCCATGAACTACCACATAGGCAGCAGTCTACTTAACACCAAATGTGTGATAAGAGACGTTGGGACCCAGGTGGACAATAGTCTCTCCTTTGATAGTCACATCACCACAGTAGTCAGGAAGTCCTTCTACGTGGCACACCTCATTATAAAAGTGTTCTCATCCAGGAAAAAAGAGGTCATTGTTCCCCTCTACTCGACACTCATTAGACCCATTATAGAGTACAACGCCCCTTTTGGAATGTATCTCACAAGACATCTGCAGCAGCTGGAAAGGCCACAGAAGTCCATAGAGGATTACTGGCCTCAAACAAATGCCCTACACTGACTGTCTCAAAAAACTCCAGCCTTACTCCATAGCATATTGCCTACTCCGAGGTGATCTCTGCCTAACATATAAAGCTATGTCAAACCCAGAGCTGTTGGACATGCTACACCTAAAGAAATCCTAATCCCTCCGAGTTACACGCTCTAGGGACCTAAACCTTGTCACCACAATAAACAGGACATGCTGGAGGAATAGATTCCTGTCCCAGATGCTTCCCATACTCTGGAACAGGCTACCCATCTATGTCAAGCAAAGTTCTTTAGTAGCACTCTTCAAGAAAAATCTTGATGAGTGGATGGGAAATAGGAAGTACACCCCGGGGATCACTTCTGCGTCTCTGCTCAACAGTGGCACAGGAACATAACTTTCTTGGGTGGTGTAAGCCAGGGAACCTTGTTGGCTAGGCTTACGTAGGCCCTTGGGCCGATAGCCTAGTACTTACCTATGAACAAAAATCTTGTTGGTGACGCCATTTTGGTCAAGACGGTATTGTTTCTCCCTTCTTCTGCATTTAGCCAAGGGCAATCATCACAAGTTGCCCTGCAGAGTAGACCTGCTCACACAGGACAAGGGATGTCTAATACATCCACAGATATCAACCCTACAACTGACCCTGTGGGTGATAGTGTTTTGATTCCTTTCAGACACCTTTTCTCTTAGGATGTGTTGCAAGTTCTGCAGGAGGCCAGAAAATCCAGTACCAGGAAATCCTGTATTTTCATATAGAAAAGGTTTTCCATCTAGTGTTTTTCTAAGAACCTGCAACCACTGGTGGTGGATGTTCCATTGGTTCTGCCTTACCTTTGTGAATTATTGAAGAGTGGATTGTCATACTGTTCAGTCAAAGCTCATATTTCCATAATCTCTGCCTGTCTGACTTTTGACTCCTGTCTTGGCTTTAAGACTGTAACTTAAATTTTTTCACAAAAGGTATACTTCATATTAGACCACCAAGGAAACCAGCTCCTCCTCCTTGGGATCTAATTTTTTTTCTAGAAAAACTTAACCCTGGCTCCCTTTGAACTAGCAAATTCTTCTTCTCTTCAGCATTGTACCTGGAAAACAGTTCTATTTGTGGCCATCACCTTAGCCAGAAGGGTCTCAGAACTTCAGGTATTGATGGCCTCTTTCCCATTTACTCTTTTCCCCAAGGATAGGATCTCCTTACGCACTAACCCCTCTTTTATGCCCAAGGTGGTAAATGAGTTGTCACTCAATCAGTCAATTTCTCTGCCCACCCTTTTCCCATCTCTGCAGTCCTTTAGTGAGAGGATTTTACACACCTTGGATGTGCATAGACAGCTCAGATTTTAATTGGGCAAAACCAAACCTATTAGGAAATCTGATTATCTTTTTATTTCCTATCATCCTAGGGCCCTGGGCAGGCCTGTTTCAAAGCAGACTATTTCCATTTGGATTTCCAAAAACATTTCCTTTTGCTATGTGTCCCATGGAAAACCTCTTGCTTCCCCAATAAAGGCACATTGCACTAGAGCTGTATCTTCTTCTGGGGCTTTCTTCAAAGGTCTAGACACCTGCTCTATGTTAGAAGCAGCTATCTGGTCTTCTGTACACACTTTCACCAAACACTATCAATTGGATGGCATTTCCAAGTCTAGAGCCGGTTTTGCAAGGGCTGTTCTGCAGAGGTTTGTAGAGGGTGCTACTGCCCCTCCACCCAGTTCTTCTGCATGAGCCTTGGTATTCTCCCTTATGTTATAAATACTGCAAATTATGAACAGAAGGACATAGAATAGTTGTGTAAAATCTTACCATAACCATAGATGTTCTACTGTATAGGTTGCAGTATCACGCCCCCACCCGCCTTCCCCCTGACGCTTGCCTGTATGCTGGTGGTATGTTTCCTCACCTTTTTCAAGCTGGTGGTCTTCCTGCAGCATTCATTTCTGAGGCTTGGTACATGCTGGTGTCTGTATTATACCAGACGTCATTTTATGAACAATGTAGGACTGGTTCTGCGTGCAACGTTACACGAACCCAGCAATAGCTTTAGACTTTTGTATGCTGACCAAACATTTGAGTTAGCCAATGACGGACTTCTTCATATTATGAATACTGCAACATATAGAAGAGAAGGACATCTATGGTTATGGTAAGATTTTACACAGCTATTCTTTCTGCATTGGAGGATGTTTTTGTCAAAGCCTGTAACTTGTCTGACAGGCACTCTACTGCCTTTAAGAAAGCAGATTGATTGTATAACGTTCCTGAAGCTTGTAAGTTTTGATATACTCATCCCAGATCAGATCCAGCAACTATTGCAGGTGTGTACTAGGCTAATGACCACAAGGGCCTTTTTAAGCATGGCTAGGCATCCCAAATTTCTGACAAGTTCTGGTACCCTTGATAAGTGTAAGCAGAGGCTTGGGAGATGAAACATTTACAAGCAGGGGCCTGAAAGATGAGCCATTTGCAAGGATGCCTGTATCCATTAGAGATGTAGGTGCCAAACCAGGGATGAATTTCCTGTTCTCCATCCAGATGTCCAAGTTACACTCGAATTGGGTTAGGGAGGAACTCTGCTTCACATGGATGGGGAAGTCTGTTCCAGAGAAGGGATAGCCCCTGGGATACATACCTGTCTCTCTAGCAGGTCCTATTTATATCACAGATGAGGTTTGCATTTTTAGAGTGGGTAATTCTGGTGCTGTTTGTTTTACAGATATGCTGGATGTCCATCAGGGTAGGGTTTGACAATGCCTTGTAGGCCAGGCATAGATTTTTCTTTAACAGCCTGTAGCAAATATAATACAGGGATAAGGCTCTGAGGCAGTTTACATATGACATGTTACTTACACCCTGTATTCTTTCAGTGAAGAACCTCCGTTGGATGTTCCAGTTGTTGAATGTACTTGGTTAGGTACATACCAAAGGGGTCATTGTAACTCAGTGATAGGCATGATGAATGCTGAATAAAAGGACAATGGCCTTCATGGACCTAGATGCCATATGCCTGTTTGTGAGTTGCATAGCATAAAATTATTTCCTCACTACTGTAGACAAGTCCCTGGCTACTGGGTGTGTTGTCAATGTGATAGTTACCATAGGTGGATGACTTTCCGAAGGATACTGTTATGCATTTCTTGGCATTTAATTTTAGTCCATGGCTCAGACACAAGTTATTTGTTTGTGTCAGCCCTTCCTTGAGAACATTTGTGTCAGTGGGGGATTCTATGACTGCTCCCACTTTGCATTCATCTGCAAATTTAGTCTGCCAGAGGCCATTGACATTGGCATAGACTTCAGAGAAGTAAGTGTCAAAAATGAATAGTCCCAAGACCAATCCCTTAGGGACTCCACTTGTGACTGGCTTCTTTGTAGAGGTGTACATCCCAGTTTTAACTTCCTGGGTCCTGTGTGTGAACCAGCTGGCTACCCACCAGGTGATATAACTGTTTATACCTAACGTCTTGATTTGGTCACCAATACCCAAGTGGGGTTTTGTCTTATATGCCTTGGGCAGGTCAAGGCATGCAGTGTGAATTGTTTTGCCGATGTTCATCGTGTTGCACTGCTGCAGTCATTACACTTGGGGGTTATCCTGCCGTCAGGTGGTTCCCCAGTCGGCCTGAGTTCCAAAGTCATGGTCTGGCATTGGTTGCTGTCACCTCCTCCCTGACGTCAGTGTGACAGGGGTATATAAGATGCAGCTGACGCCATTTTCTCCAGTCTTTCTTGCCGCGCAGTGCCCGAAGCAGAAGCAGTTCGCAAGTGCCAGTCGGCCGACTCCTGAGATTTTCATTCCGAATCCAGAATCGAAGTCTTCTACAAAGCTAAGTACCCCGTTGGGGAAACTTTTTCTTGCCTCAGACCGATGTTAGTAAAAGTTAATATCTGTATTTCTTGTAGGAAGCAAATACCTCATAAGGATTTCCACTCCTATTGTATTCCATGCCTAGGCCCAGACCACGACGTCACTGGTTGTTGGTTTTGTGCTAGATTTAACAAGCGCACTATTAAATGTCATTTTGATTTTGCCCGACATTATTTTGGCAGAAAATTCAATTACACTATGCCGTCGGATCTTCCGACGACTGGATTACATAAAAAGCACAAAGACAAGGACAGGCATCCGAGGCCCAAAACTGACGATGAGGCCTCTTCTAGGCCGGTTGCCGGTTCTCTGGTTTTCAGCAAGGTGTCTACGCAGCCCCTGACGACCACATCCACAGAACCACAGACCACCTCCGACTCCCATGTGGAGCTGGCTGGGCCTTTGGATGCTTTATGTTTTCAGCCTCTAACCCTTCTGAGGGAACCAAAGTAGCTGAGCAATCCACAGCTTCAGAGGGTGTTTTCAGACCTACCCAGTTAACCATTAAACCCTCTGCTAAGTCTAATGCCCCATTAAAAACAAAGAAACAGACACAGCTTTCAACAGGACAGGCTTCCATGCCTAAGAAAGACAGGACGCAGATTATGAATCTTCCGACCAGGTGTCCATTTCTATAGATTCATCATCAGACCTAGGATATTCCTTACCCACTTATGAAGATTCGGATGCTGAGGAATCAATTCCATCAGCCTCTTCACCTGAGGACTACTCCTTTGGGGAGACCTTACATACCATGGGGGAGCATTTCCATTGGGAAGACCAGGATTACTCAGAATTCAAGAAAAGGCTCAGAGACTTCCTTTTATTGCCTCAACGCAGACCTCTTGCTATTCCGCCAGTGTTAGATATTGTGAATGATGTGTACACTGAATCCAGCTTAAACCTTGACTCCTTACCTCCAGCCCCAGTTAAACCTCACAGATATTACAGAGTCCCTGACTCTCACAAATATCTGTATAAAAGCCCTGTTGCTGACCCTGAAACTATTTCTCAGGGACCCAAAGGGATTAAGGCCTCATCAGCAAAAAAAAAACAGTTCTCTCTGAGAGAGATTCCAGAGCATTAGACAGATGGGGAAAGAAAGTATATACGTCTGCAACTTTAGCAATGAGAGCCTTAAATTGCCAGTTTCACATGCTAAAATATCAGCAATTTTTTGATGTCTCAGTTGAAACAAAAGAAGCTTCCAGATTCAGATCCTCCTAATTTTAAAGAAATGCAGGATTTATTGCATGCAGCTGAACAAGTGGGAAAGCATACTTTACAATGTGGGTTTGATTCCTTAGAGGCCTCCTGTAGAGCAGCAGTTACAGGTTCTGTCATTAGAAGGCATGCTTAGTTAAAAGAACATACGTTACCAGATCATGTTAAGGCAAAATTATTGGATGCACCTTTGCAGCAAGATGTGTTGTTTGGAGTTAAGGCAGAGGAGGTATTAAAGAAGATGGAGGATAAGGCAAAATCCATGCAAACGGTGAAGGATTTCTTACAGGTTCAGCCTCCTCATTTTAGCAGAAATTGGCCAGCAAAGAATTGGTCCTTTCCAGTCACAGACAGACCTCAAAGAGGAAGATACAGATGTCCAAAAGGTTGAGGTCAAGCACAAGGTCCTTACAGGCCTCGACAATGGGGTACACCAGGCCAGAAAGAAGGGGAAGACAGGCCACAACCTTATAAAAAGCAGCCTCAATGACTTCCCACTACAGCTGCCAAACAGTTCTCTCTTGGCAGCCCCCTTAGAAGGAAAACTGGCACTTTTCTGTCACAACTGGCATTGCATCACCAAAGACAAATTGGTTCTCAACATTGTATCTCAAGGTTACAGGTTCCAATTTCACACTTTGCCAAGGTTAAAAGGAATGCCAAATCTGCCACCAAATCAATGGGCAGAGGCTCAAAAACAAATTACAGCACTCATGGACATGAGAGCTATTCAAAAGGTACCACCACAGGGGCAGGAACAAGGATTTTATTCAAGACTCTGGTTCCCAGAAAGGACAAAGCCTGGAGACCCAATCTGGATCTTTCTTTTCTAAACACTTACCTGGATGTTCCGAAATTCATAATGTTGACACTACAGCAGCTTCTTCCCATGCTGGGCAAGAAAGCTTGGCTCGTGACTTTGGACCTCAAGGAGGCATACCTGCATGCCCCTATCAGACAAAACTGCAGAAGATACCTCAGATTTCTAGCTGGTTCAATGCACTATCAATTCTCTGCACTGCCCTTTGGCTTATCTGCTGCGCCCAGGGTCTTCTCAAAGTGCCTGGCACCAGTAATTGCATTTTGCAGGCAAAAAGGAATTCAAATGTATCCATACCTGGACGACTGCCTGATTCAAGCAGAGAGCAAGGACATTCTTCTAAAGCATCTGGCGTTCGTAAAAAAGTTATTAAGTTGCCTGGGGTACACAGTAAATGAAAAGAAATCAAAACTAGTGCCCTCACAACAGATAATATTCCTGGGTGCCAGCTTGAACTCAACAGCCCAGATGGCTTATCTCACTCCACACAAGCAAGGACAACTGACTCAATACTTTCAATTGATGGCAACAAAGACCCTACTCCCTGCAAGAAAAATTCTGCAGGCCTTGGGCTACATGGCATCTTGCATACTACTAATTCCATATGCCAGACTGCATATGAGGAAACTACAATAGTACCTAAAGGGTGTATGGTCTCAACACTGTCAAAGTTTGTAAACACTTATACCACTAATTCCTTGCCTTCAACAGGAGTTTCGATGGTGGGCTCAAGCTTGTCACCTCAACAAGGGACAGCCTTTTACTCAACCCACAGCCAGGCAAACACTGACAACAGATGCATCGGATTACACCTGGGGAGCACACATGGCAGGAAAATGTATTCAGGGCGAGTGGACCACAGAGCAAAGGCATCTTCACATCAATCAAAAAGAGATGCTAGCTGTACAAAATGCACTTATAGCTTTCAAGGACCTGCTGCATCCAGGACAACTACTACTAAAGACAGACAACACCACAGTTATGTGGTACATAAGCAAGGGGGCACGCACTCCTACCCCCTCTGCAGACAAGCCATGACCTTGTGGAACACAGCTCTAGACTACCAAGTTCATCTGCAAGCGCAATTCCTGCCAGGAGAGAAAAACACACTGGCAGACGACCTAAGCAGAAACATCATGGATCCCCACAAATGGGAATTAAATCCACAAGTATTCAGAATGATAACACAAAAATGGTGGAGCCCGGACATAGATCTGTTTGCATCCCCAATGAACTGCCAGCTACAGAAATTCTGCACAAGGACTTACCATCCACAAGCATGGAAAGTGGATGCCCTCTCATTCAGATGGAAAAACCTGCAAGTATACGCTTTCCCTCCTTTACCTCTCCTTCCAAAGGTACTCATAAAAGCCAGGCAAGAAGAGCCGAAGATGATCCTGATTGCACCAGACTGGCCACGCCAGTACTGGTATCCAATCTTAAAGAACTTAGCACAAGAACCACCGTGGATTTTGCCTCAAATCCCACATTTGCTGACACAGCACAACAGTCAGATACTTCACAGCCAGCTAAATACCTTAAACCTAGCTGCATGGAAAATTCCTTAACCAAGCAAGCAATGCCTCTCTCCAAAGCTGTTATGGATGTCATTCTGGAGGCCAGAAGGCCTAGCACCAGGAAAGCCTACTCGGATAAATGGAAGAGATTCTATGCCTGGAACCAGGTGCACAGTCTTGACCCTCTTGTCCCAAACATTCCTCAGATACTTCAATATTTAACTGAGATGCTGGACAAGGGCCTGTCCTTCTCATCAATCAAGATCCATGCCTCAGCCATTTCTGCTCATTACAACACGGATCCACCATTTTTTTCTAATCCTTTGCTCAAACAGTACCTCAAAGTGGCTAAAAACATAAGACTGCCCCGTAGAGCACCTACCTGAACTTGGGACCTCAACTTTGTTTTGGAAAAATTAACTTTACCTCCTTTTGAGCCAGCTAACACAGCAGAATTAAAATACATCTCATGGAAAACTGCTCTACTACTGGCAATAACATCAGCACAAAGAGTTTAAGAATTACAGGCACTAATGGCAGTGGAACCTTTCCTCATTTTCCACCAGGACAGGGTGTCTTTAAGAACTAACTGTATGTTTATGCCAAAGGTGGTATCAAGTGTGGCTCTAAACCAAACTATTCATTTGCCAACTTTCTATCCAAAACCACAGAACAAGGGGGAGAGACTACTACATTCTTTGGACAGTCAAAGGCAGTTACGTTTCTACTTGGACAAAACCAAAGCTTTCAGAAAATCGGAGCAATTATTGGTAGCATATGCTGCAGGAGCACAGGGAAAAGTCATTTCAAAACAGACTATCTCAAAATGGATAGGACGTTGTATACGTTTCTGCTATACTCACCATGGGAAACTTTACCTAGCAGCATTAGATCTCACTCCACCAGGGCAACAGCCACTTCAACTGCCTACCTCAGAGGAGTACCTACCAAGGATATTTTGGAAGCAGCAACATGGATTTCTGTGCATACCTTCACCAAGCATTACCGTTTGCCTTTATACTCCAAATCCAGAGCTGTGTTCGCCACTGCTGTGCTGCAGGGCCTTATAGCCACCCCTAATGCCTTATAGAACAAGCCTCCCTACCTCAGCTTTGGGATTCCAACCAAGTGTAATGACTGTAGCAGTGTAACACGATGAACATAGTACAGATGTTCATCGTGTTACCCTGCTGCAGTCATCACACTTGGGTTATCCTGTTGTCAGGTGGTACCGCAGTCGGCCGGAATTCCAAAGTCTTGGTCCGGCGTCAGTTGCTGTCACCTCTTCCCTGACATCAGTGCACCAGGGGTATATATAATGCAACCGACACCATTTTCTTCAGTCTTTCTTGCCGTGCAGTGCCCGAAGCAGAAGCAGTTCGCAGGTGCCGGTCTGCCGACTCCTGAGATTTTCGAATTCGAATTTCAGACCGAAGTCTTCTATAAAGCTAAGTACCCCGTTGGGGAATCTTTTCTTGCCTTAGACCGATGTCAGAAAAAGGTAACAATTGTATTTCTTGTTGGAAGCAAATACCTCATAAGGATTTTCATTCTTATTGCATACCTTGCCTAGGCCCAGACCACGACGTCACTTCTTGTCGGTTTTGTGCTAGGTTTAATAAGCGTAATATTAAAAGACACTTTGATTTCGCACGACAGTACTTCGGTAGGAAATTTAACTACACCATGTTGTCAGAGCAACAGACTACAGGCGTGCACAAAAAACGCAGGGATAAGAACAGACAGCCCAGGCCTAAGCCAGATTCCGAGGCCTCAGCCGATCCGGTCTCCGGTTCTCCGGTCCTCAGTGAGGCTCCGACGCAGCCCTTGACTACCACAGATCTGGAACCCGAGACCGCTACGGACATTTTGACGGAATGTGCTAGGCTGACGCAGCCTTTTATTTAGGCCCTTCCGACGACTTTGCTACAAAAGACGTCGGTACTACAGAAACGCCATCGGTTTCTGAAGGCATTTTCAGACCGATGACCCTTACCATTAAAACGTTTTCTAAGTCGAAGACTCCTTCTAAATCTAAAAGGACTGCACTTCAGTCTCCTGTTCAAGGCCCCATGCCTAAGAAACAGATGCTCAAAATGGCTGAAGATTTGATTTCTTTAATCAGGGGTTCCCAGCCCCCTCCTGACAAAAGGCCTAGACAAGAGGAAGATTATGCATCCTCTGAGCAAATGTCCATTTCTTCAGACTCCTCTGAGGACCAAGACTACTCCTTCTCTCCTTACGAAGATTCTGATGCTGAGGACTCTATTCCCTCAGCTTCTCCCCCTGAAGACTACTCCTTTGGGGAAACTTTACACACTGAGGGAACATTTTCATTGGGAAGGTCAGGATTACTCTGATTCAAAGAAAAGGCTCAGAAAGTTTCTTTTACTCCCCCAACACAGACCACTTGCCATCCCACCAGTTTTGGACATTGTGGATGATGTCTATTTAGAATCCAGTTTCAACCCAGACACTCTACCTCCTGCTCCGGTTAAGCCTGACAGATACTATAGAGTGCCTGATTCCCACAAATGTCTTTACAAAAGCCCTGTAGCTGACCCAGAGACTATCTCACAGGGTCCCAAGGGGGCTAAGGCATTTATGGCTAAAAACCCAGTACCTTCTGAGAGGGATTCCAGAGCACTAGACAGGTGGGGGAAAAAGGTTTACACCTCAGCCACACTAGCTATGAGGGCACTGAATTGTCAATTTCACATGCTTAAGTATCAGCAATTTCTAATCTCTCAGTTAAAACAAAGAATAACCTCTCTCCCTCAACAATCTGAATTGAAAGAAGTGCAGGATCTGTTGCACACCATTGAGCAGGTGGGCAAACATACCTTACAATGTGGGTTTGATTCTTTGGAGGCCTCCTGCAGAGCAGCTGTCACTGGGTCTGTTATATGTAGGCATGCTTGGTTAAAGGAACAAACTCTGCCTGATCATGTTAAAGCAAAACTACTAGATGCTCCCTTACAGCAAGATGTTCTTTTTGGAATTAAAGCAGAAGAAGTTTTAAAGAAAATGAAAGATAAGGCAAAATCTATGCAGACAGTCAAAGATTTCCTACAAGTACAACCCTCTCGCTTCAGCAGAAACTGGCCAACAAAAAATTGGTCCTTTCCAGCCACTGACAGACCACAGAGGGGTAAATACAGACGCCCAAGAGGCAGAGGACAACCACAAGCCCAGTATAAACCTCACCAATGGGGTTCTACAACACAGAAGGGAGGAGAAGACTGGCCTCAAACCACCAGAAGGCAAACTCAATGACTTGCACCTCATCTGGCCAAGCAATACTCTCTTGGCAGCCCCCTTAGGGGGAAAACTCACACTTTTTGCAGACAACTGGCACATTGTCACAAAGGACAAATGGGTCCTAGACATAATTTTACGAGGATACAGATTCCACTTTCACACCTTGCCAATGAAAAGAGGAATGCCAAACCTGCCACAAAATCAATGGGCAGAGGCACAAAAGCAAATTACAGCTCTCATGGACATGAGAGCCATTCAACTGGTACCTACTCGAGAGCAAGGCCAAGGATTTTATTCAAGACTCTTTCTAGTGCCCAGAAAGGACAATGCCTGGAGACCAATTCTGGACCTTTCAATTCTAAACACTTACTTACAAGTACCCAAATTCAAGATGCTAACACTACAGCAGCTACTTCCCATGTTGAGCAAGGAAGCATGGCTAGTAACATTGGACCTCAAGAAGGCATACCTGCATGTCCCTATCAGACAAAGTTGCAGAAGATACCTCCATTTTATTGTAGGTTCAACCCATTACCAATTCTCTGCACTGCCCTTTGGCTTATCTACTGCGCCCAGAGTTTTCACAAAATGCCTGGCACCAGTAATTGCATACTGCAGACAAAGAGGAATTCAAATATATCCATACCTGGATGACTGCCTCATCCAAGCAGAAAGCAAAGACATTCTCTTACATCATCTGGCCTTTGTAAAACATCTACTAAACTGCCTGGGGTACACAGTAAACGAAAAGAAGTCAAAACTAGTACCCTCACAAAAAATGACATTCCTGGGTGCCAGCTTGGATACAACGGCCCAGAAGGCTTATCTTACGCCAGACAAGCAACTACAACTGACTCAATATTTCAAGACAATGGCAACAAAGACCCAATTAACTGCAAGAAAAATTCTGCAGGCTTTGGGCTTCATGGCATCTTGCATACTAATAATACCATTTGCAAAGCTGCATATGAGGAAATTACAGTGGTACCTAAAAAGTGTATGGTCTCAACACAGCCACAGCTTGGACACAATGATATCTCTCATTCCCTGCCTACAACAGGAATTTCTATGGTGGTCACAGGCATGTCACCTCAACAAGGGTCAGCCTTTCACCTTGCCCCCAGCCAGGCAAACTGTCACAACAGATGCTTCAGACTACGCCTGGGGGGCACACATGGCAGGACCATGCATTCAAGGCCTATTGACTGCAGATCAAAGAAATCTGCACATAAATCAAAAAGAGATGCTAGCTGTACAGAAAGCTCTGACAGCCTTCAAGGATCTATTACGTCCAGGACAACTTTCAATAAAGACGGACAACACCACAGTAATGTGGTACATAAACAAACAAGGGGGTACACATTCTTACCCTCTATGCAGGCAAGCAATGACCTTATGGAACACAGCTCTGGCCTACCAAGTCCAGCTACAAGCTCAATTCCTGCCAGGACAGAAGAACACATTGGCAGACGACCTCAGCAGAAACGTCAAGTATACCCACAAGTGGAAACCAGATCCCCAAATATTTGCAATGATAACTCAAAAATGGGGTCTTCCAGACATAGACCTGTTTGCCAGTCCTCAAAACTATCAACTGACAAAATTTTGTACAAGGACATTTCACCATCAAGCTTGGAAAATGGACTCTCTCTCTTTCAGTTGGAAAAACCTTACAGTATATGTCTTCCCTCCATTGCCTCTCCTTACAAAGGTTCTTTTGAAAGTCAAAAAGAAGAGACCACGACTGATTCTCATAGCCCCAAACTGGCCACGCCAGCACTGGTATCCGCTATTGAAAAATATGGCCCACAGCCCACCATGGATATTGCCTCAAATCCCCCATTTGCTCACACAACAAAACAATCAGATTCTTCACAGCCAGCTCAAAACTTTAAATCTGGCTGCATGGCAAATCATCTAAACATGCAACCAGCACCTCTTCCGCAAGCAGTTCTGGATGTTATTCTGGAAGCCAGGAGGCCAAGCACCAGGAAGGCTTATTCGGACAAATGGAAAAGGTTTTGTGCCTGGAACCAAGCTAAAGGCCAAGACACAATTCAGCCTCACATGCCTCACATTCTACAGTATTTAACTGAGATGTTGCACAAAGGACTTTCCTTTTCCTCAATTAAAATCCATGCTTCGGCTATTTCAGCTCACTACAACACGGATCCACCTTTATTTTCACATCCTCTTCTAAGACAGTTCCTCAGAGGGGCAAAAAACATTAGACCACCCAGGAGAGCTCCTGGACCTCAATTTTGTTCTGGAAAAACTAACGCTACCTCCCTTTGAACCAGCTTTCTCTGCAGATCTACAGTTCCTGTCATGGAAGACTGCCCTGATCCTAGCAATAACTTCAGCTAGAAGAGTCTCAGAGCTGCAGGCACTAATGACAATGGAACCTGTCCTCATTTTCCATCAAGACAGAGTTTCTCTACGAGCTAATCCTTCCTTTATGCCTAAGGTGGTTTCCAGTGTAGCTTTAAATCAAACCATCCACTTACCCACCTTCTTCCCCAACCCACAGAACAAAGGTTAGAGACTCGTGCATTCCTTGGACATTCACAGGCAGCTTCATTACTATTTGGACAAAACTAAGGCTTTCAGAAAATCTGATCAGCTCTTTGTATCCTATGCTACAGTTTCTCAAGGGAAGGCTATATCAAAGCAAACCATTTCTAAATGGATAGGCCATTGCATACGTTTCTGCTATACCCATCATGGGAAACCAGTTCCTGCTTCCATTAGATCCCACTCTACCAGGGCAACAGCTACCTCTACAGCCTTTCTCAGGGGGGTTCCAACCAAGGAAATTTTAGAAGCTGCAACTTGGAGTTCAGTACACACCTTTACCAAACACTATCACTTACCTCTTTACTCAAAGTCCAGGGCGGGCTTCGCCACTGCAGTTCTGCAGGGCCTTATAGCCTCCACTAACCCTCTATGATACCTCCCCCCTACCTTAGCTTTGGGATTCAACCCAAGTGTGATGACTGCAGCACGGTAACACGATGAACATAGTACAGTTTTGTACCTACCATAAATGTAGATGTTCGAGTGTTCACCCAGCTGCAGTTCAGGTTACCCCCCCTCCATCCCCTCTGATCTACTGAATAAATCTCTTCTATACCTTACTGATGTATTTTCTTATAGCTGAAGGGATTTTGTGTTTGTGCTGTGGTTACTCCTATTGGTACTAATTACTGACCACCTTTTTGGGGGCACCTGACATCTGGGGCAAGAAAAACTGAAGAAAATGGCGTCAGTTGCATTATATATACCCCTGGTGCACTGACGTCAAGGAAGAGGCGACAGCAACCGACGCCGGACCAAGACTTTGGAATTCTGTCCGACTGTGGGACCGCCTGACGACAGGATAACCCAAGTGTGATGACTGCAGCAGGGTGAACACTCGAATATCTACATTTATGGTAGGTACAAAACTGTACTTTTTGTACCTACCATAAATGTAGATGTTCGAGTGTAAACACTGCTGCAGTCCAGGTTACCCTCCCTCCTTCCCCTCTTACTTGCTGGTATGTACCTATGCCTTCTACCCTTTACTACCTAAGGGGAGTATTTGCTGGTAACTGAAAGTTGTTGTTTGCTTTTCTTATGTATGTTTTTATTAGCAATTTGAATTGCCTACCTATCTGTGGACACCTGACATCTGGGGCAAGAAAAACTGAAGAAAATGGTGTTGGCTGCATTTTATATACCCCTGTCGCACTGACGTCAGGGAGGAGGTGACAGTAACCGACGCCGGACCAAGACTTTGGAACTCAGGCCAACTGGGGAACTGCTTGACGGCAGGATAACCCAAGTGTAATGACTGCAGCAGTGTTTACACTCGAACATCTACATTTATGGTAGGTACAAAACTGTACTTTGTCCATTGCTTTGGTGACCTTCTCAAAGTATTCCACCAAGTTGAGTAGGCATGACCTGCCCTTGACAAAACCAAATTGGGTTGGATCCAGTGTTTTAAGGTTTTCTCTGTCATTATTGATCATTTTCATGGTATTTCTTTCCATGGTTATGCATATGAGGGTAGAGAGGCTTATGGGTCTGTAGTTTTCAGAGTCTGTAGATGCCCCACCTTTGTCTAGAGGGCTGACTGTTGTTCTTCTCCATTGCCTGTTTGGAGGCTACAGTTAAGTAGCAATTCTAAAGGGTCTGATAGGACATATTTCATGCTATTTAGAAGGCATCGTGGGATATTGCCTGGGCCCATTGATGTAGTGTTCCTGGCCTTAGAGAGCACTGAGGACCTGTTACCTGCTAATAGCAGGGGGGAGTTATATTTGATAATATTTCCTGAGGAGAGGTTAAGGGGGAGAGAGAGAGAGAAAAAAGGTAAAGTTAGAGGTGAATTTGTCTGCCAGTAGGTTTGCTATATGTTCTGGCTTTTTTAAATTTTCTCCAAGTCTTTTGGGTTTCTAATGCCATGATGGGAGTGGTCCCCATTCCTAAGTGAAAGTATGATTAAAATTCATAAAATTAATATTGTTTCGATCTTTGATGTTAGCCAGAAGTGCTCTTCACAGCACCAGTAATGACTCCTTCTGCAATTCATGTGGAGTTGCATGTATTTATAACATATCCAAGTATGATTGTAAATGATTTTTATAAGATATGTTGCCCCTACTACTACTGGAACTGTCTGGGTATCCTTCTTCCACATTGCCCTTGTTTTCACCTGCAAATCCTGGTATTTTATGACTGTCTTTCTGTGCGCAAGACACTGTAGTCACTGGGTGTAGCAATTTCATTGATCAGTGCTACTTTTGTCTTCTTTGAATGGACTACTGTATCTTGTTTTCTCACATCTAGTTTTTGAATTCTTGGTAGTCTGTGATCCTATGTGATGTAAACATCATCATTTTCTGTGATGCTTTGTGGCTTATGTTTCCAGTGTTTTTTAGCCTCTTCAGTGCCATAATGTTTGCACAATCCCCAATTCAACAGTCTTGCCACATTATTATGCCTTTCAGTGTACAGTCTTTCTGCCATTAGTGTATCACAATCAACTACAAGATGTGTGACTGTTTCCAGTTCTCTTTTACAAAACCTACAGTGTGATGTTGTCAGTCTCACCTTTATTCTCACTTGTGGGTCGGATCCGATCCATCAAATCCATCTCAGCCTTTTACCAAAGCTCGATGTCTTCAGCAAAGCTTGTGGGAATTCTACCTTACCCATAATGCAAGTCCCTAACTCCCTCAGATCTTGTTTATAGCTCAGCAAAAGACATGGTCCTGTCAGGAAGCTCTGGGCTAAGTGACTATTTATTGTATACTTTTACAGTTTTCTCACTTAAATTTTTCTACAGAATTTAGTTTAACAAATTCCTTACCCCTTTTACATCTGTTTTAGAGAACGATCTGCTGAGTGTGAGTGTTGTTCCCCTTTCACACTTCCCCTCTCCACGTCCGTTTAAGTTAGAGACTTTTGTTGCTCGAGTTTTGTTCTCTCCATCTATGCCTTCCAACATCCATTTATGTTATTTTTCACTTAATCTGTGTACTTTATTTTCTGTAGCTGGTTAAACTTTTTGAATTATGTCTCAAAAACAAGAAGGAAAACATTTAGGGTTTAAGAAATGTGAACAGTGTGGAAAAAGATGCCCCCAAGTGATAGACACACTGTGTGTGTATTGCTTGGGGCCTTTCCATCTACAAGAGTCATGCTTCATTTGTTTTGGATTTAATCAAAGGTCTCTTATGGTTTGCAAGAATAAACTCATCTTAAAAGGATTGCTTAAAACTCCCTTTTCTGAGGCTATTTCTCCAGAGTCTGCAGTCTTGTCTAAATCTTCTAAATCTGACAAGTCACAAAAATGACCTTCTTTGACTCCAAAGTCTTTTTCAGAGCCGAAACAAAAAGTTCCTATGCTGTCTGTTCCAACAGATCTTTCAGAGCAACCAGTCGTTATCGGATCCTAGTGGTCTTCAGAGCAATGTGAGCCTTCAACTCTGACCTCTTCAGCTCCTAGTGAATTTAGATATCGGAGCCATTCTCCATCATTGGAGCCGATACCCTCTCAGCTCCCATTTACTTTTTTGAAGAAGTCTAGGTCTCCTACCTTATCTACCCGGTCTACCAGGAGTTTGTTTGACGATAATGTGGATAAGGTAGTGCAGAGGCTTCTGAAGACACAAGCCTTGGCCAGATTATTACTTGATCTGAGCCCAAAGGCATTGGATTTGACAAAGTCCTCCCCATCGGTGCCTACTCCTCCTCTGATCCATCCCCTGGTTTTGGAGCCAGAAGATTTGGCTGTCAAACTGGTGTCTGTTTTGGATCCTAGACCCATGGGTTTCTTGGATCTGACGTTTGCCCTGAGTGCTTCTGCTCACTCGGAGTGGAAGACCTCTAGGAGCTGACCCTCCCCGGTTAGACCCAAAGAGCAGGTTTGGGTCTCACCAGATCAGACCCTGCTTCTGCAGGCTTCGGCAAGGGCGAGTTAATATCCTACCTCTGCCTTGGAGCTTCTGTCTTCTGCACCACAGATTCCCTCAGTTCCCACAGCCTTTTTGTCAGAGCCAAGGTGTTCTTCAGGTCAGGGAAGGAGTGCCTTTGCGGTTATTAGGATGGTAATGACTGCATCCCAGTCTCAGACACAGTCTACCCAGGATCTTCCTTCCAGTTTTGGACCGGTGACTTTACCTTTGCATGTACCCCTTCCACAGGATCATAGAGACTTCAGGCCTCAGGATTTCCAGCAAGGGACTCCCTCCTTCTGAAATTTCCCCAGATTACCCCACTGAGGAAGTCCCTCGAAAGAGGACTTGCAAGAGGAAGCATCTTGACTCTATTGACTCCCCAGAGGAGTCAGTCACATCTGATACTGACCTAGATGACGCAGAAGGGTCCCCATGGTCACTTCCTGAAGATGTCTCCTTTGGAGGTATCCTGGAAATGTTAAAACAGAGGGGTGACTGGCAGTCCGCAACCCCTTCAGCTGAGGAGTCAGTATACCTGAAGGCTTTTAGGTCTCTCCCTTCCTTCCGATGAGCTTGTTGATTTAGTGTCTTAGAAGGCTTGGGAAACCCCAGACTCCATGAAGCTGACTCCTAGGAGGCCAAATAAATGTATAACTGCCCCTACAGACAAGTCATTACTTACTAATGGTGTAGAAGTCAATGCTATGGTTATGGTGGCGACCACTAAAAAGGAACTATCTGAGACTAGTTCCTCTAGCCATCCACCGAATAAGGATTCTAGGACCATGAATAGGTATGGGAAGCACGTTTTTTCATCAACAGCCTTTGCTTTATGGTCGCTGAACTACTTAACTCATTTTACTAGGGTACAGAGGGACCTGTTGAAAGAACTGTCAGACTCCCTCCAAGTAGCTGTAGCTGGTGCGGTGGCAGAATAACTGCTCAGCTCACCACTCTCAATTCAATTGTAAACTCCTCCATGAGACTCATTTCTTATGTAGAAGATGGAATGAGTAAGGCAGCAGGTTCAGGTATCTCTCTTAGGAGGCAGGCCTGGATGCGCCTTTGTGATTTCGTAGGGCCCTTCAAATCTTCCTTTATTAATGCTTCCTTTGATTGCACCTCTCTTTTTGGGCCCAAAGTAAAATAAATGCTCACCAAGTGTGAACAGGAAGGCAAGACATTATCTTTTATTGGAGTACCTTTTTCCACACCCACTAGACCCTTTCCCAAAGGTCAAAGAGGTGATGGAAAGATGTGGTTCAAAAAAATCACAAAGATCTTTCCAAGAACATCACGGTGAAAGTTAGAGGCAGAGGGGAGATCAATAATGGAAGATGCCACCCTTATGGCAGGGGAGGCCCACAGAATCAGGGCTGCAGAGACTCTTTCTTTGGTAGGCCTTTTCAGCGCTCCTAAAGGGGTGCCTGATTATCTACCTCTGGAGGCAGTCGGGGGATGATTGTCTCTGCACCTTTGTACCTGGCTAAAAATAAATGACAGATGGGTGCAGAGAATAATATCCAGGGGTTGTCATTCCATTCTGCTTCCCCACTCTCATGAACAAATCAGTTCTAGACATTCCAGCCAGCCAAAAGGAACAAGCAACCTTAGAAATTCAAAAGTTGATAAGAAAAAGTGTCATCCAAGAAGTCCCTGCAGATCAGAGAGGATCCGGAGCTTACTCAAGGTTTTTTTTAGTTCCAAAGAAAACAGGGCACTAGAGACCCATCTTGGATCTCAGTATTCTAAAGAAATCTGTGAAAAAGAGCAAGTTCCAGATGGTGATGCTACAGTCGATACTTCATTTTTGGAAAAATACAATTGGATGTGTTCCATAGACCTTCAAGTTGCTTGCTACCATATACAGATGGAAAGGCAGTTCCGAAGGCACTTGCGCTTCGGCTAGGAGCCAGTCACTTCCAATTTCGAGCTCTGACTTTTGGTCTCACTACAGCCCCCAGAGTGTTCACCAAATGCATGGCAGTAGTTGTGGCTCACCTGAGACACCAAGGATTCTAGGTGTTTCCATATCGCGATGACTATCTCATAACTGCCGCGACCAGGCATCTTCTGCTACAGGTGAAGGACTACATCGTACAACTCTGTTCCTCCCTAAAAATTACCATAAATTATAAAAAATCTGCTCTAGAGCCATGTCAGAACTTGGTCTTTATAGGAGCAGAAATAAACACAACAAGGATGATAGCAAAGCTTCCACAAGACAGATTGGATGATCTTCGGCATTATGTAAGAATGTTGATCAGAAAGAAACAAGCTTTTGACAAACTAGTTCTCCAAGTACTGGGCAAAATGGCCGCATCAGTTGTCCTCATTCTCTTAGGTCATCCCCACATGAGAATTCTTCAATGATTGCTTTCAATGCAGTGGTCAATTCTAGAACTTCCAATGACACACAAGATAATGATAACCAGTTCAAGCAAGAAGGATCTTCACTGGTGGATTCACTCTCCCCTGGTGTCTCGAGGCCATCCCTTTATTCCTCCCCAACCCCAGGCCATGGTGACCAAAGACACCTCCTAGATAGGGTGGGGGGCATTATCTGGGGAAGACAGTTAAAGTATCTGGCAACAATACGAGGCCCATTTGCGCATGGAAGTCCTGGAAATGTGGGTGGTGCTTTTAGCATTGCAAGCATTTCAAGATACCCTCCCTTTGGAAACAATATAATTTCAGTCAGACAACATGTATGTGGTCTGGTACATAAACAAGCAAGGGGGAACCAGATCTTACCCCTTTTGTCAGGAAGTCCTGAGTGTCTGGCAATGGGCTACATCTTCCAACCGCTTTCTGATAGCAAAGCACATTCCAGGGAAGGTCCAACGTAAAATAGCAGACAAATTGAACAGAGCTATACTATGGCCTCACGAGTGGTCCCTCAATCAAAAAGTTGCGGAAGAGATCTTCTAAAAATGAGACCAGCCTTGCTGCAACCTTTTTGCTTCATCCATGAATACCAAATGCAGCAACTACTTTGCCCTGATCCCTTGTCCTTCGGAGCCCCCAAGGGGGATACACTTGTTCATGATTGTCCCTGGGACTTCTTTGTGCTAATTCCTTTAATTCCCAAATTTCTGCAGAAAGCAAGTTTGTTGAAGACAGAAATAATCCTAATTGCCCCCTATTGTCCTCGACAGATTTGGTTCCCCTTTCTTTGGCCTCATGTTCAGGATGAACCATGGATTCTGGACCCTATTTCAGAACTTCTGTCTCACCCATCAGGGATGGTTCATCCCAACCTAAACAGTCTCAAGCTGACAGCTTGGCTGCTCCAGTTCCCCTGATAACCATGTTTCCTTCCCTTTCCTCTCCTGTCATCCCATGTTGGTGTCTTCTCATAAGTCATCGACACATAAACTGTACAAAGTAAAATGGAAGAGATTTGTTTCATGGGCTAATTCTAATCAAACTGACCCCTTTACTGCTCCCATTCATTCTGTACTAAACTTTATGGCTAAGCTCTTCAATGAAGTTGCTACCGCAGCTACTGTTAGAGTTCAATTGGCAGCAATTTCAAACTTTCATATAGGAGAAAATGGATATGGAATCATGTCAAACAGACTTTGTAAAGTATTCTTGAAGGGAACTACAAAACTAGCTTGTACCAACTCTGCACAGATCCTCGTGGTGGCCTGCAGAGTGATCCAAGCAGCAGAGAGCTAAAAGAGTGACTTTCTACCAGATATAAGTATTTTTTGTGGCTTTCCCACTGTTATTAAGCTAGCGACTGCATTTCACCTGTTTTACTGCTACTTTAAGTGATTTCTGCATTTTACACTGTTTATTGCACTTTAAGTTACTAATTGTTGCAAATTGTTTCTGTAGGCTACACACTAAAGTGCGCTAGCCGATTTACAGCATTTATAGCATTTACTGTCTTTTTCCTTATCTCTGTAATAAAACAAAAATCTCTTGTTTTCCCACTTTACTGAACTAGAGTAGTCCAGTTTCAGAGTTGCTGATCCCTGGGCTTTGTTTTAGTTCCTGTTACTGATCCATTGCCTTATTAGGAAGGAGGGAAGTTTCTTTGCTTACCAGTGGGAGTGGGAAGCACTGCCTTTTGTCCGATTTGGTGAAGTTTCAGCCAGAAACTAGTAGTCCATTGGTCGCTTTGGGCCAATTCCTAGCTCCCTTCAGCCCCTGCTATAAAACACGCTAAACTGTACTGCTGATCTAACCAGCATATCCTATAACTGAAAAGTTCATCTCTACTTGATTCCCAAGTAGACTATTCTCTATCTGTAAAGCCTAGCACTTACTCCTACAGTACTTGCACCTTGATAAAGCACTCTTATTATAGATAGTACCCCACCAGCCTAAAACCCACTTCCTGGAGTCCTTTGAAAGTTCTTTATCTACTACTTCTAGTATGTCGAGGATCAGTTGCTAGTGTCCTCTCCAGCTCAACTGGTGAACCTGGGAATATTGAGGCAATGTTACAATTGCCTCATGTACCTGAACAATCCTCTCCTTCTCCCACAAAACACAAATACATGCGAGAGATGCAACTATACGGCCAAACTGGAGGCTGAGCTCTCTCAACATAGGACTGGCAAGACCAGACAGGAGGAGAAGGTAACCACACACAATACATACCCAGTCACACATGGTACCATCACAACTTCAAATCATACACATACTCACACAAAGACATACTCGGAGGCTCTGATCAAAAATTTACCAAAACAGCAGAGGCCACCAAAGCAGACACCCAAACAACTACCACCTCATGACCCAGCACATGCAACACATAGACCACACAGTCAGAGTGTCAAACAGTCACAGCCCTTAAGGCCAAACAAAATGCCAGACACACTTGTCATTGGTGATTCCATAGTCAGACACACTGACGCTCACCAGACTGAGTAAGGAGAAGGTCACAGTAAGCTGCCTGTCGGGCGCTAGAATCCGCCACATAACGCAAGCACTCAGGTCTCTCAACAGCAGGTACAAGTACGACTCAGTCATTGTCCACGCTGGTGTCAACGACCTGAGACATACCTCCTGACTACATGAAAAGGGACATCGAGGAGCTCTCTGATTATGTAGCCCAGGCAGGTATGACCCTGACCTTGAGCAGTATCCTACCTTCACCTAGAATGATGCCACAATACAGTGATAAGATGATCAGCTTTAATAATTGGCTTAAATTCTGGTGTCATTCAAAGGGGATCCAATGTCTGTCTGCCTGGGATGACATGCTGGACAAGCCACGCTGCTCAAGGGATGGCTTGCACCTGTCACCCTGGGCTTCCGGATATTGGCAAAGGCTCTTACAGCGCCTGCACCCCATAGTGCCTTTTTAGGCAAGGCTCAAATTCTAAACCTACCACCCTAGAACACCAAAAGGAAAAAACTAAGGGTAATGCTGCTCAATGCCAGAAGTCTCAATCTCAAGATGCGGCCCTTCTCAATATGGAGAACATCGATGTCTGTGCTGTGACAGAAACCTGGTTCAAGGCTCCTGAGAGCACCCCAGCACTAACAGGTTTCACCTCATATCATGCATTCCGCCCCAAAATCCGGACAACACCAAGAAAGGAGGGTGTCCATATTCATAAAGGACACCCACACCTCAAGGTTGGTGGCTGCATCAGAGACCATCCAGGTGCAATTAACCATAGGCAAGACTGCTCTGCAATTTGTAGCATGTTACAGGCCACCCTCTCAAACTCAGGAACCTCACATGGCCTTCCTGAAAACATTGGAGGGATAAATGTATCTCCAAACACCATCATACTAGGTGACTTCAACTACCCTAATATAGACTGGGAACACTACTCAAGCCCGAACACTCTAACCCAAAGATTCCTGGAGTTCATAAACTCAAATGCCATGGAACAACTAGTCACCATCCCCACAAGAGGTGAAAACATACTTGATCTCATCATCACGAACATGGGATCAAAATGTTCAACACCGGAAGTATACCCCTCACTGGTGAGATCAGATCATAAACTAATCTCGCTGGAGGTCCTCATCCCACCCCACCTGAAACAAAAAGACCACAGTGAAAAACTTCTCAAAAGCCGATTTCACACTTCTAAAACTAGTGTGGTCTCCTTTAAGGCCCCTGAGCCAGTGGTAAACATTACTCAAACCGCTGAATCACTTACAAATGCCTTCTACCAGCACCTACAGGACTGCATGGATCAGGCAATCCCAAACAAAACTAAGACTCTCTGTACCAAAGGCAAGCGCCCAGTCTGGTGGACCCCAGCCATAAACAAGCTCTACAACAAAAGGAGGAAGCTACTACAAGATAGAGCAAAATCCTTGAAAGGTAAGACGCCTTTGATCATTATATGTAAAAACTAAGAGCTCTCATAAAATCATCCAAGGCAAATTTTGAGAGAAAAATGGACTCTAAAGACAATCATAAGGCCTTCTTTAGCTATGTTAGAAACCTAGGAGGAAACTCCCAGATATGCTCAGAATTAGTTCAAAATGATGTGAAAATTACTGAACCTACACACATTGCTAACATACTGGCTGACAGGTACAGTGCAAACTTCTCGCCCCCTCCCCCCCAAAAGGAGAGATATCTATTCCCGAGGATTGTAGGCGCCCAAACATCTCCAAGGTGAGAACTGCCCTCACTACAAAACACAGCATCCATGGGACGGATGGTGTTGTGCTTCATGAACTCAACAAGGAATTAAACCCACAGTTAGGACAGCTGTTTAATCTTAGCCTCACCTCAGGATACTGTGGTCCCACTTCATAAGGGCGGTGCCTCCACAGACCCTCATTAGCTTGACAAGCCTTATCTGCAAAGCCATGGAGAGGATCATAATGGAACTCATAAATAAAGACATAGGAACTTGCAGACTTTGGATCCAACCCAGTTTGGCTTTGTCAAAGGCAGATCCTGCCTCAGACAGTCACCAAGGCCATTGATGAGGGAAAGGCAGTCCATACAGCCTACCTCGACCTGGCAAAGGCCTTCACCCACTCAGGTATCATCGAAAACTCATCAGCTTGAATGTAAACCCATACATCACAAGATGGGTTGCAAACTGGCTAGCGACAGAACCCACAGGGTCAGAGTTGCTGGAGCCATGTCAGACTCAAAGCCTGTCACAAGTGGTGTCCGCATCTACTTTTCTGAAGTACAAGCAAACACAGGAGGGTTATCAGATATCCTCCAGAACGGATAACTGGTGCCAGAGCCATGGCCTGAAATGCATAGTCATACCCTTTGGGAAAAACAAAGGTTACCCTAGCTACCATATAGATGGCAATCCACTGAGCACAGAAAAGTCATCAGGGATCTGGGGACCCAAGTTGACAGTAGCCTTCGTTTGACACTCATGTTGCTAAAGTAGTTAGGAAAACCTTCTATATCGCCCACCTGATCATGAAGGGATTCACATCTAGATCAACATTAGACCTATGATTGAGTACAATGCCCGTTCGAATGTATCTGACCAGACACCTGATGCAGCTTGAAAGGAAAGTTCCTCACCAAAAGGATAAAGGGTCTCAAAATATGTCTTATGCTGCCCGACTGAAAGAACTCCAGCTCTATTCAGTCTCATACCGCTTGCTCAGAGGTGACCTGTGCCTGACATATAAGGCCATGTCAAACCCAGATTTGATGAATATGCTTCACCTCAAAAATCTAGATCCCTCAGAACCACAAGGGGAGACTTAAACCTTGACACGGTTATAAATAGAACGTGCTGGAGGGACAGATTCATCACCCAGAGACTCCTATGCTGTGGAACAAAATCCTGTACATGTGAGGCAGAGCACCTCGCTGGCCTTGTTCAAGAGGAATCTTGACCAATGGATGGGAGATGATATAGGATTACTTCAGTGTCACTGCTTGACAGAGGCACAGAAAAATGATAGGCATAGTTTTTATTCAAACTAAAGGGGTGGTGAAAGCCACATAACTATGGGCTAGGCTTATAAATGCCCTTGGGCAGATAGCCTAGTATGAACCTATGAACCTATGAACCTAAGACTTCCGTACAAAGATCTGAATTTTGTTTAGTCAAATATTCTCTCTCCTCCAGTTGCACCTTTTGCTACCTGTGACTAGAAATATCTTTTTGAAAGACGCTCCTACTAGTAGTTATTATCTCAGCAAGGAGAATTTCAGAATTGCAAGCTTTATCTGCCAAGCCACCATGTCTGATATTTCATAAAGACAGTTTCTTTACTCATCAACCTCTTCTTTCTGCCCAAAGTTGTATCTGAAAGTAACCTCAATCAATCTGTTGAGCTACAGGTATTCTTTCCAAATTTTCAGAATAAAGGAGAATACTCAATGTTATGTTGTCCCTATCTCGCCTTCCTTCTTGTTGGTTGGGTTCGGAGGTAATCCTCGGCTCCAACTCGGCCATATTCTAAAGCTCGAGAGCTTCCAGTGGCTCGAGGCTAGACCCTATCCCATTATGCGTAGCGGGAGTTAGCCAGATCTCGTTTGCCGCTTGAAGCTTCGTGATTGCTGGAGACTGGCTCAGGCTACGTTTTCGATTTTTTTATTATATTCTTGCTCTAATATTGTAAAATCTTTAAGGAAGACTTTACTGTAGATTATTAGTGTTTGTTCTTAGGATCCCTATCTCCGTTTTGTTGTTGTTCAGGCCATCGTTTTCCTTCAGGCCTATCTCCCTCCTTTACAAATCCGTTTTAGTTAGAGGACTCACCCTTTGCTTTTGGCCTGTTTCAGTTAGAGGATTTCCCTTTATTCCCTCCTTTCTCCCCTTTCAGCTTAAGGAGTTAGCCGTTTAAGTTAGAGGCTCTTCTCAGTTGGGGGAGTTGTTGTTTAACTTTGAGGCTCTCCCCCTTCCGTTACCTTCCATTCTTCTTCTTCTTCTCTTTCGGCTGTTCCTGTTAGGGATTGCCACAGCGGATCATCTGTTTCCATTTCTTCCTGTCCTCTGCATCTTGCTCTGTCACACCAACCACCTGCATGTCCTCTCTCACCACATCCATAAACCTTATCTTAGGCCTTCCTCTTTTCCTATTACCTGGCAACTCCATCCTTAGCACCCTTTTTCCCAATATACCCAGCTTCCCTCCTCAGCACCTGTCCAAACCAACGTAATCTAACCTCTCTAACTTGGTCTCTAAACCGTCCAACCTGAGCTGACCCTCTGATATACTGATTCCTAATCCTGTCCATCCTTGTCACACCCAGTGCAAATCTTAACATCTTTAACTCTGCCACTTCCAGCTCTGACTCCTGCCTTTTTGTCAGTGCCACTGTCTCCAACCCATACAACATAGCTGGTCTCAATACCCTCTTGTAGACCTTCCCTTCCACTCTTACTGGTACCCGTCTGTCACAAATCACTCCTGACACTCTTCTCCACCCATTTCACCCTGCCCATATTCTCTTCTTCACCTCTCTTCCACACTCACCATAACTCTAAACTGTTGATCCCAAGTACTTATACTCATCCACCTTCGCCAACTGTACTCCCTGCATCCTCACCATTCCTCTATCCTCCCTCTCATTCACACACACATATTCTGTCTTAGTCCTGCTGACCTTCATTCCTCTCCTCTCTAGAGCATATCTCCACCTCTCCAGGGTTTCCTCAACCTGGTCCCTACTCTCACTACAGATCACAATGTCATCTGCAAACATCATAGACCATGGGGCCTCCTGTCTGAGCTCATCTGTCAACGTTTCCATCAACATTGCAAATAAGAAAGGGCTCAGAGCTGATTCTTTTTGTAATCCCACCTCCATCTTAAATGCATCTGTCACTCCCACTGCAGACTTCACCGCTGTCACACTACCCTCGTACATATCTTGTACCACTCTTGCATACTTCCTCATACAGTACCACAACTCCTCTCTAGGCACCCTATCATATGCTTTCTCCAAGTCCACAGAGACACAATGCAACTCCTTCTGACCTTCTCTATATTTCTCCATCAACACTTAGAGCAAACATCACATCTGTAGTGCTCCTTCCTGGCATGAAACCATGCTGCTGATCACTAATCATCACCTCCCCTCTTAACCTAGCTTCCACCACTCTTTCCCATAAGTTCAAGCTGTGACTGATCAGTTTTATCCCTCTGTACTTACTACAGCTCTGCACATCACCCTTATTCTTGAAAATAGGTATCAAAACACTTTTTCTCCACTCTTCAGGCATCCTCTGACTTTTCAAGATTTCATTAAACATTCTGGTTAAAAACTCCACTGCCATTTCTCCTAAGCACCTCCATGCTTCCACTGGTATGTCATCTGGACCAACAGCCTTTCCAGTCTTCATCCTCTTCATAGCTGTCCGTACTTCCTCCTTGCTAATCTGTTTCACTTCCTGATTCACTATCCCCACATCATCCAACCTTCTCTCTCTCTCATTCTCTTCATTCATCAGCCCCTCAAAGTATTCTTTCCATCTGCTCAACACACTCTCCTCGCTTGTGGGTACATTTCCCTCACTATCCTTTATCACCATTACCTGCTGCACATCTTTCCCAGTTTGGTCCCTCTGTCTAGCCAATCGGTACAGGTCCTTTTCTCCCTCTTTAGTGTCCAACCTTTCATACAACTCTCCATATGCTTTATCCTTAGCCTTTGCCTCCTCTCTCTTTGCCATGCTCCTCATCTCCTTATACTCCTGTCTACTTTCTTCATCTCTCTGACAGTCCCACTTCTTCACCAGCCTCTTCCTCTGTATACTCTGCTGTACTTCCTCATTCCACCACTAGGTCTCCTTGTCCTCCCTCTGTCCAGATGTCACACCAAGCACCTTTCTAGCTGTCTCCCTTACCATCTCTGCTGTAGTTACCCAGCTATTTGGTAACTCTTCACTGACCCCCAGTGCCTGTTACTCCACCTCACAATCACCCTTTTTCAACTTCCACCATTTGATCCTTGGCACCTTCCGTTACTTTCTCTTAAACAAAAAAAAAAAAAAAAAGAATTTAGATATAGTGCTGTTGTTGTTTATTGTAGAGTGGTATATTCCTCCTTGTTTGATACTTGTAGCTGTGGTTTTGTTGTGCGTGTTGCTTTTTGTGCCTATCTGTAATGTCCAAAGAATCCAAGCCTTCTGGATTCAAAAAGAGCACTCTTGCTCCCAAAAAATGTCCTTGACTGATGGACATACTAGCTGCGTTTATTGCCTGGGAGCGGTGCACCTGCAGGACTCGTGTTCCATTTGTCACGCATTCAACGCTAGAGTCCTGCAGGAGCGCAAAAACAAACTCACAGTGAGAGGTTTATTAAAAGGGCCCTTTGACACACCAATGGAAGGGAATCGGGCAAGAAAACCAGACAAATCCTCCAAACTGACATCTTTTTCGGTTCCGACCTCTGAGCCATCGAAGCAGAAAGACAAATCTTACAGTTCGTCGGATCCAAAACGTCTCGGGTCCAACAAGACTTTATCTTTTGCAGCTCCATCAGTGTCTTTCGAACCGTCTAGGAGTCGCAAAAGAACAAGATCTCCTTCCTTGGAACCAGTGCGATCAGCTCCACAGTCACCGCTTCTCCACTCTGTGGCAGGCAGTCACTGATCGTCCACCCACTCCTCTTGGTTGTCCAGGAGCTTTTCAGACGATGATGTGGAGAGGGTGGTAAAGAGGCTACTCAAGACACCGTCTGTCGCAAAAATCTTATCGGGCCCAGCCCATATGGATGTGGAGCAGACTATTCAACCCCTGGATTGTCTATTCCTCCTTCAACTCACTTGAGCTCGGAGCAGGAATGCATGGAAGTCATTGTGGTGGAACCTTCTGTTCCGAAAACCTCTGAACTCTCGGTTCCGACATCCACTCCGATCTCCTCAATACCTCTTTCTATTGAGGGATCTGGGGTCCGACACTCCCTTGTCAGCTCCGAGGGGTGGAGCGGCATTGGACCCTTGTCCAACCCTACTGTTCCTCTTGGAGCTTCTGCACAGGTGAGCTCGGCTCCCACATCAGCCTCAGAGCCATTGCCCTTGGTGTGGGAGAGGTCTTTTGACTCTTCTGAGCCGGGGACCCTCTCAAGCTGGGATTGTGGTACCTTCGAGGCGGTGAGGAGTGTGCTGTCCTCTCAGACAGCTCCTCCCTCTGCTTCAGCTACTCTGTCCCCTATGGAGCCGGTGTCTTCCTTCTCTCCACCCCTTCATTCTAAGTGTAGGGAACCAATGCCCCAGGATGCCCCATTGGGTGACCCCTCCCTCTTCTGAAACCTCCCCAGAGCATCCCCCCGAGGATATCCCTTGGAAGAGAACATGTAAGAGGAAGCATTTGGACTCCTGAGTCTCTGACATTGGACATGGACTTGGAGGACTCAGAAGGGTCCCCACAGTCCCCCTCTGAAGATGTCTCATTCTCAGATATTATGGAAATCCTCAAGCAGAGGGGTAGCTGGAAGTCCTTTCCCCTTCTGAAGATGAGTCCATGTACCTGGATGCTTTCGGTTACTGATCCTCCACCTCTTGGGTCTCTCCGCTCTTCGACCCTCTGGTAGGGGTAGTAAGTCGAAAGGTGTGGAGCTTCCCGGAATCGATGGAACCAGTTCCGTGGAGGCCCAATCGACAAATCATTCCTGACCAAGGGCATGCCAGTTGATGCTATGGTGGTGGTGACAGCCACACAGAAGGAACTAGCAGAAACCTCTACTTCTGTCCATCCGCCAAACAGAGAGTCCCGTTCGATGGACAGATATGGGAAGCATGTCTTCTTTTCAACAGCCTTTACTCGTAGGTCACTGAATTATCTATCCCATTTCACCCGTCTCCAGAGGGATCTCCTGAAAGAGGTAGGAGATACCCTACAGGATCCTCCAGCTGCAAGAGCTACAGATAGAACTGCTTCTCAGCTTGTGACCTTATCTTCTGTAGTTAACTCCTCCATGTGGCTTATTTCCTATGCAGCCAATAGAGCGAGCAGGGCTGCAGGCACAGGAGGCGCCTTACAGAGACATTCCTGGATGCACCTTTGTCAGTTTGCGGAGCCCTTCAAGTCCTCCTTTACTAATGCCCCTTTTGATGGCTCGTCATTTGTCAGGCCTAAGGTAAAAGAGACTCTCACCAGGTGCGAGCAAGATGGCAAGACTCTGTTTGCTGTGGGAGTACATTTTTCTGCACCTACTAGACCTTATCCCAAAGGTCAAAAATGCAGAAAAATGTGGTTCCGGAAATCCCAGGTACCTTCACCTGACACACGTGGTGATCCCCCCAGGGCAGAGGGGGGGGGGAGTAATAATGGGAGATGCCTACCTCGCGGCAGAGGGGATCTCAGAGTCAGGGAGGCCCACCTGTCCATCTCTGGAGGCAGTCGGGGGAAGATTGTCACTGTACCCAGTAGCCTGGTAAAGTATCACAAAAGACACATGGGTACAGTCGGCCATATCCAGGGGATACATTATTCCTTTCTCTATGCCACCTTTCCCCAGAAAATGAAAATCCGTCCCATATGTGCCACCCAATCTAAGGGAACAAGCAACCCTAAAAGTTCAAATGTTGCTAAGAAAACGAGTCATCCAAGAAGTCCCCGCAGACCAAATCCGGTCTGGAACTTATTCAAGGTTCTTTTTAGTACCAAAGAAAACAGGGGACTGGAGGCCCATTTTAGATCTTAGCAGACTCAACAAGTCTGTCAAGAAGACAAAGTTCCGGATGGTGACACTGCAGTCCATACTTCCCTTTCTGGGAAAGGACAATTGGATGTGCTCCATTGATCTCCAGGATGCATACTACCATATCAACATGGACAGGCAGTCTAGGAGATTTCTACGGTTCCGGCTGGGAGCCAGTCACTATCAGTTCAGAGATCTGCCCTTTGGCTTCACCACAGCCCCCAGGGTGTTCACCAAATGCATGGCAGTAGTCACGGCTCATCTGAGGTGTCTAGAATTCCGGGTGTTTCCATATCTGGATGACTGGCTCCTTACCTCCACCACCGAGCATCGACTAACCGAGACAAGGAACACCACAATCCGCCTCTGCTCTCAGCTAGGCATCACTATAAACTACGAAAAGTCTGCCTTGTTGCCCTGTCAATATATTACATTCATAGGGGCAGATCTAGATGCCAAAGACATGATAGCAAAATTGCCTCAGGAGAGGATGTCGACCATTCGACATCAGGTTGCAATATTAATCTGGAGGAAAAAGACTCAAGCAAGATTTATTCTAAAAGTCCTGGGCTCAATGGCAGCAGCAATATTGCTAGTTTTCTTGGCACACTTCCACATGAGGTTATTACAGTGGCTCCTGTTTGCTCAATGGTCCATGCAAGATCTACCCATGTCCCCTGAAATTCTCATCACGGAGACCTGCAAGAAGGACCTAAAATGGTGGCTTCAGTCTACGCAACTGACGATAAGCAGACCGTTCGTCCTCCCCCAACCAGTGGCCACAGTAACCATGGACGCTTCCCAGATGGGGGGGGGCATTATCTGGGACAGACTGTTCATGGGACTTGGCAACAACATGAGTACCACTTGCACATAAACGCCCTAGAGATGAGAGCGGTGCTCCTAGCATTACAAGCACTTCACAGCTCTCTACCCACGGGGACGATTGCAATTCAGACGGACAACATGTCAGTGGTATGGTACATCAACAACCAAGGCGGAACCAGATCATACCCCTTGTGTCGACAAGCTGTAAGAGTGCGGTAATGGGCAATGTCTTCCCAACACTTTCTGATTGCGATGCACATTCCAGGGAAATCCAATGTGATAGCGGACAAGCTAAGCAGGGCTGTCTTTATGCCTCATGAGTTGTCCCCGAAACAGGATATTGCGAACCATATTTTTCGCAAGTGGAGCCAGACTTGCTGCAACCTTTTTGCCACCTCCATCAATGCCAAATGCAGCAGCTATTTCGTCCTAGTCCTCACACTGGGACAATCACCCAGGGATGCACTTGTTCACGATTGGCTGCCAGGACTTCTGTATGCCTTCCCCCCTATTCCCTCTGATATCCAAGGTTCTTCAGAATGCAAAATCATTGGGTTACAAGCTAATACTCATTGCCTCCTACTGGCCTCATCAAATCTGGTTCCCATTTCTATGGCCCCATCTTCAGGAGGAGCCTTGTATTCTGGACCCAGTTCTGGATCTGCTCGTGCATCAGTCGGGCTCACTCCTTACAGACCCTCAAGCTGACAGCTTGGTTCCTCCACTTCCCATCTTAACCAGGCTTCCTGACATCTCCTCTGCAGTACAACATATTCTAATTTCCTCTCACAAATCCACAACGAAAAAACTGTATACAAGCAAATGGAAACGTTTCTCTTGTTGGGCAGCCAAAAATAGTATTGATCCTTTTACTGCACCTATTTCAAAGATCCTCGAATTTCTCTCTGAAACTTTTTACCAAGGAGCAGCAGCATTTGCAGCTATCTGAGTTCTGCTGGCTGCTATTTCCAACTTTCATGTGGGAGAAATGGGTTCCAACGTTATGTCCCACAGGCTATGCAAAGCTTTTCTGAAGGGTACTATCTTTTTGAGACCTCCAATAAGAGAACCACTTCGTCCTTGGGATCTAAATTTAGTACTAGCTGCCTTGATTCTTCCTCCGTTTGAACCAGCTAATACGTGTTCTCTAAAGTTTTTGACTTGGAAAACGATTTTCTTGATCACCGTTATGTCAGCTAGGAAGGTATCAGAATTACAAGCTCTATCCATTCATCCCTCTTATTTAATTTTCCACAAAGATAGGGTTTCTCTCAGAACCAACCCTTCCTTCCTACCAAGAGTTTGTTCAGAGCTCAGTCTGAACCAATCAATAGAACTACCTGTATTCTTCCCGGATCATGGCAACAAGGCAGAGTATAAACTCCACCAACTGGATGTTCATAGGCAGTTACATTTTTACTTGCACAGGACACAGGAATTCAGGAAATCTGACCACTTGTTTGTTTCCTTTAGAGAATAGAAAAGGAGCTTCAGTCTCAAAAGTAACTTTATCAAAATGGCTTTCAGACACCATCACTTACATCTATAACTCACAGAACAAACAGCTGCCAGGAAAGATTCGAGGACACTCAACCCAGGGCCTTGTCTACCTCTACTACCTTTCAGGCAAGGCTGCCTTTAGACTCAATTTGTGCGGCAGCTACATGGGTTAATCCCCATACCTTCATCACTCATTACAAAGTAGATGTGGTCTCCCGGAACAGGGCATCCTTTGGTTCTATAGAGTCTATACCATTGTGCCACCCAAGAAGAAGGTGCTGGGGAGACAGTCCCAACCAACAAGAAGGAAGGCGAGATAGAGACAACATAACATAAAGAATTTATGTACTCACCATAACATTCCATGTTTGTTGTCCTTGAGCTTGCCTTCCTTCTTGCATCCCACCCTCCTTCCCCCTCCTGGAGGATTGAGAGGAATTATCCATCTTTTGGCTATATAGGCCGTGATTCCCTTCCTGCCTTATGAGTTGGGTAGACTAAGAGTTCTTCTACTAATGATTTGGTGGTTTTTATATATATATATATATATATATATATATATATAGTTTATATATCTACATATTGTAGTCTAGTGTTATGGGTTATCATAAATGAGATCTGGGTAACTCCTGCTAGGCATGATGGGATAGGGTCTAGCCTCAAGCCAGTGGAAGCTCTCGAACTTTAGAATACGGCCCAACCAACAAGAAGGAAGGCGAGATAGAGACAACATAACATAAAGAATTTATGTACTCACCATAACATTCCATGTTTGTTGTCCTTGAGCTTGCCTTCTTTCTTGCATCCCACCCTCCTTCCCCCTCCTGGAGGATTGAGAGGAATTATCCATCTTTTGGCCATATAGGCCATGATTCCCTTCCTGCCTTATGAGTTGGGTAGACTAAGAGTTCTTCTACTAATGATTTGGTGTTTTTTATATATATATATATATATATATATATAGTTTATATATCTACATATTGTAGTCTAGTGTTATGGGTTATCATAAATGAGATCTGGGTAACTCCTGCTAGGCATGATGGGATAGGGTCTAGCCTCAAGCCAGTGGAAGCTCTCGAACTTTAGAATACGGCCCAACCAACAAGAAGGAAGGCGAGATAGAGACAACATAACATAAAGAATTTATGTACTCACCATAACATTCCATGTTTGTTGTCCTTGAGCTTGCCTTCCTTCTTGCATCCCACCCTCCTTCCCATGAGATATGGGTAACTCCTGCTAGGCATGATGGGATAGGGTCTAGCCTCAAGCCAGTGGAAGCTCTCTAACTTTAGAATACGGCCCAACCAACAAGAAGGAAGGCGAGATCAAGGACAACAAACCTGAAATGTTATGGTGAGTATATAACTTCTTTTTACTTCTACTGGACATTCATAGACAGTTACGTTTTTACCTACATATAACTGCAGAACTCAGACAATCAGACCAGCTATTTGTTTCTTACTCTAACACTAGGAAAGGCCTACCAGTATCTAATATTACCTTATCCAAATGGCTTTCTGAATGCATTTCCTTTATTTACAATTCTAAAAACAAAACCCTCACTGCACCTGTCAAAGCTCATTCTACCACAGCGATAGCTACTTCTGCCGCTTTCCAAACTAGGTCTGTCTCTGGACAATATCTATGCAGCTGCCACATGGGCAAAACTTCATACGTTTACCACTCATTACAAGGTAGATTTGGCCTCCAGTAGTAGAGCATTCTTTGGTTCTGAGAAATATTCTCCCATGAGCCACCCAAGATTCAGGTAGCTTGGGACGCTGTCCCACAAGTGACAGTAGGTTGATTGACAACATCGCAAAGAAGTTATGTACTTACCATAACGTTCCATGTGTGTTGTTCATCTCCGAATTTATTTTCACAACCCATCCACCATACTCGGAAACCACGTTCCTTTTAAGCTATGAATAGCTTTACCTCTAATATTATTTATCATGGGCAAACAAGATCTGAGGGAGTTAGGGGACTGCATTATGGGTAAGGTAGAATGTCGACAAGCTTTGCCGAAGGCTTCAAGCTTTTGTAAAAGGCCGAGGTGGATCCCATGGATTGGATCCGACCCACAAGTTAATAGGTCGGTCCTAGGCTATTGGCCCTAGGGCTTATACAAGCCTAGCCATAACAATTCCCTGGCTGTTTCTTCCCACACTATTTACTTCCCTGGACCCCTGTCTAGCAGGGCGAGTAACGTGATCCCCAGCGTGAATTTGCTTTCTCCCATCCAATCATCAAGGTTCCTTTTGAAGAGGGCCAAAGAGGTGCTCTGATTGACATGTATGGGAAGTCTATTCTAGAGTCTAGGGAGTCTCTGCGTCAGAAACCTATCCCTCCAGCATGTTTTGTTTATTGTGATGACAAGGTTTAGATCCCTAGAGCGTGTGGCTCTGAGGGATTGGGATTTCTTTAAGTGTAGCATGTCCAACAGCTCTGGGTTTGACATGGCCTTGTATGTTAAGCCGAGATCGCCTCGGAGTAGACGATATGTGACAGACTATAGCTGGAGTTTTTTAAGACGGTCGGCATAGGGCATCTGCTTTAGGCCTATGATTCTTTTAGTGAGGTATTTCTGTGGCCTTTCCAGTTGTTGCAGATGTCTTGAGAGGTACATACCAAATGGGGCTTTGTATTCTATAATGGGTCTAATGAGGGATGAGTACAGTGGGACAATGACCTCCTTTTTTCTGGATGAAAAGCCCTTAGTGATTAGGTGTGCTACATAGAAGGATTTCCTGACTGTTGTGGTGATGTGGTTACTGAAGGTGAGACCACTGTCCACCTGTGTCCCCAAGTCTTTTATCACACTTTCAGTGTTTAGTGTACTGTCACCTATGTGGTAATTCACGGGTACATGTTTTTTCCCAAAGGGGATAACTGTACATTTCTTGGCATTGAGCTTGAGCCCATGGCTCTGGCACCAAGCATTTGTTTCTGTAAGGCCCTTTTGTAGAGTATCCACATCATTTGGGGATTCAATAATGGCTCCCATTTTGCTGTCATCTGCGAACTTTGTTAGCCAGAGTCCCTTAGTGTTGGCCTGTACTTCAGAGAAGTAGATGCCAAACAAGAGAGGTCCCAGGACTGAACCCTGAGGTACTCCACTTGTCTGGTGAGAATAAAAGCGAAGGTGGACAACACACATGGAATGTTATGGTAAGTACATAACTTCTTTTTTATCCGTTTCTCCCACATGTTCAATGGACTTTGTAAACCAGTGTGTATATAGTCCACTATCTTGGGCCGCCAATATTAACCGTTCATCTTTTGTTGTAATTCACCTCTCCTTAACCGTGCCTGCATTTGATCCTGATCAACATAAGGTTGCTCCAAGAGTTTCCTATACTTACAACTATATTTATGCATGTTCGACATTTCTTCCCTTCCCATCTGATCCTTCATCTTATGTTATTTCTTTTGTTGTTTTTTTTGGCACATTCATTTGCTGCCAGATTTTTATCTACTTCTGGTTTGATTTCCATTCCCACTTGATGCTGATATGCTTCTGCTGAACTAAGCAGGGAAGTCATCTTAGACTTTTTGTCCTCATGTTTAAGAACTTTCACTACATTTGGGTCTTGTGAAGTCAATAGAAATGTGTGCAATCCCACAATTGCAGATCTGTACATGTAATCAGTTTCGAGAAGCCCCATACCTCTTTCGGAATGTCGGATATATAATCATGGTATGCACTGATTTTTATAAATCATTTGATAAGCATGAAGCATCCTGCTTGTTTTCCTGTCTAACCTGTCCAACATGTTTTGAGGCCAGTCAGTCACTCCAAAGCCGTAAGTTAAGACAGAAAGAGCAAAATGATTTATAGCTTGGACTTTGTTCCTAGATGTCAGTGCTGTGTTTAGTATTAATTTAAGCCTTCTAAAATATTCCTTACTGAGTTTTATTCTCATTTGTATATGTTTTATCATTGCTCCTTCATCAGTTCTCGAATATTTATACATTCCCTCTTGCTCAAGTTCTTTTATATCACATTTCTGTCCCAAACTGATGATGTTCATCATGTTACCCTGCTGCAGTCATCACACTTGGGTTATCCTGTCCTCAGGCAGTCCCGCAGTCGGCTGGATTTCCAAAGTCTTGGTCCGACGTCGGTTGCTGTCACCTCATCCGTGACGTCAGTGCGCCAGGGGTACATATATTGCAACCGACGCCATTTTCTTCAGTCTTTCTTGTCGTGTGGTGCCCGAAGCAGAAGCAGTTCGCAAGTGCCGGTCGGCCGACTCCTGAGATTTTCGAATTCAAGTTTCAGACTGAAGTCTTCTATAAAGCTAAGTACCCCGTTGGGGAACCTTTTCTTGCCTCAGACCAATGTCAGAAAAAGTTAACAATTGTATTTCTTGTGGGAAGCAAATACCTCATAAGGATTTTCATTCTTATTGTATACCCTGCTTAGGCCCTGATCACAACGTCACTTCTTGTCGTTTTTGTGCTAGATTTAATAAACGCACTATTAAAAGATGATTTGATTTTGCACGACACTTTTTTGGCAGAAAATTTAATTATAACATGCCGTCGGAGCTACCGACTACCGCGTACAAAAGCGAGGGATAAGGATCGACAACCCAGGCCTAAGCCTGATTCCGAGGCCTCGGTTGATCCAGTCTCCAGTTCTCCGGTTATCAGTGAGGCTCCGACACAGCCTCTGACTACCGCAGTTGAGGATACCCGAGACCGCTACGGAAATCTTGATGGAATGTACTAGGCCGACGCAGCCTTTTACTTCAGGCCCTACTGATGACTTACCTCCCAAGGACACTGGTACTTCTGAAACACCTTCGCTTTCTGAAGGCGTTTTCAGACCAACGACTCTTACAGTCAAAACGTTTACCAAACCGAAGACTCCTTCCAAATCGAAAAAAGCTTCACTTCAGTCACCTGTTCAAGGCCCTATGCCTAAGAAACAGATGCTCAAGATGGCTGAAGATCTGATTTCTCTTATCAGGGGGTTCCCAGCCTCCTCCTGACAAAAGGCCTAGACAAGAGGAAGAATCTGCTTCCTCTGAACAACTGTCTATTTCTTCGGATTCCTCTGAAGACCAAGACTATTCCTTCTCTCCTTATGAATATTCTGATGCTGAGGACTCTATTCCCTCAGCTTCCCCTCCAGAAGGTTACTCTTTTGGGGAAACTTTACACACTATGGGGGAACATTTTCACTGGGAAGGTCAGGATTACTCTGATTCCAAGAAAAGGCACAGAGAGTTTCTTTTACTCCCCGACACAGACCTCTAGCCATCCCAGTAAAGAAACAAAGTGTTTGCGGACTTGTTCTAGGTCAATGCTGAGAATTATTAATTTAAGCCTAAATATTCCTTACAGTTTTTTCCATGTGCTTGTTAACGTTGCAGTCATCGTCTTAAATTTTCATCACTTTATTTTTAATTTTTGCAAGTCCTTTGGGACTTTCCTGCTTACCACTCTGATCATTTGTTCAGTATGGAACTCCCTTAAAATGATCTTGATATTTGTATGCCTTTGTTAGGCTATGAGATCAATTTGGCTTTCTGCTTTTTTCGGCTGCACTTTATTAAGACTGTTCTCCTTTGTTTCCAGATTCTGGCAATTTGAGTAGGGCTCTGTTTCTTGTAAAGGTTAGGGTAATTAATTCTCAGTTAGCTGTTTGAGTCCTAGGATCCAGTCTTCGGTTAAGGTTGATGCAGACAACTTTAACTATGGCATGAAGCAGATCGGATTTCTGGATGATGCCTGAATTTTCCTCCTTCAGGCCCTGATTAGTGAAGATATTCGAAAGAGCTAAGTTCCTTTGGCCTTATTGAAAGCTTACAGTCAAAGCTTCAAAGAAGACACATGAATCAGAAGCTCCCTGTCCCGCTGTTAAGCCTTCCAAGAACTGTATCAAATGGCTATGTTTGTTTCTTTCATAGCGTAACAGGGATCTTATAAACCTAATAGTCAAGCTTCCTGGTTCATGAAATTTGTTGATCTCTCCAGGTCTAAAGATTCCCTTATGCAATCCATATGGGGATCTCTCTCTTTACTCAGGATCTCATTGGGATATTTGACGCTTGAGGAAATTTTTCTGATGTGCAGATTTCACCTGACCCAGTCTGGAGTAACTTATACCCCGCAAGCCTTTGCTCCTCCAGCTTTTTGGCTTGGATGGATTTTTGATGCGTGTGACCCTTAGTTCTCCTCCTGCCTAGCCTTGTGATGATCCGATCCCTACGCTCACTAAGCTTGTCTGTTCATTGTTATTCCGAGGGGTCCTGTAGCTTCCTGGTAAAAGCCTGCTGTTGACGATTAGAGACTGACGGTGAGGAAGGCACCCTCCATGCAGGGCTACTTCTTTCATAATTGCTGTACCAGGAATCTACCCAGTTAAGACAAATTAAAACATTTCACTCTACTTAACAGTACTGGACTTGTCAACGCCGTTAGTGATCATACCTTCCTGGGTGCTAGGTCCTAGCCCAGATTCTGTAGTTCTAGTATCTAGGCAGTTGTTCCAGGGACCCCTAAGATGTTAAAAGAACTAGTCTCCTTAGGTATTTCAAATCCGTCCAGAGAAGAAGTTAACCAAGCATGTAGGAATCATGTCACATCAAGATCCTAAGTAGACCCTCGCAGTGAAATGCTGATATGGTCGTTCCAGAAAGTGCCTCAAGGTTAATCTTGGTCATGTGGCGTTGTTGAAAGCTCATTAGATCAAAGTGGAACTCCACCAAGGGAGGGTCAGAAGTCAATTAAGGTAACGCATTGACAGCACTACTTGTAAATATTCAGTGTGCTTGTGGCAACTGCGAATAGGACTTCTGAAACTTTCTACCACATCCCTAACAAGGAGTTGACAGGAAGAAGATGTTTTCCCCCCTTTACAGGGGACCTGACTATTCGATTGTGGGGGCTTCAGAGAGATGAATCTAAAAGAGGAGATTCTCTACAGGGTAACTCCGACAAGGCAAGGATTTTACCAAACTCTTCAGTACCCAGAGCTGACTCAATTGACCATTACAGTACTCGTTCTATCTCTAAACTCGCAGCTCTTCCCATGTTGGAAGGCAGCTAGTACGTACCTCAGGGCCCCTTATGGTTCTGTCAGACCGGGCAAAAAACCTTTTAACCCTTTTTTAACCAAATTGGTTGGGTTTTTGGGAATTTCCTTTGGAAAAAGGGCCCTCCCCTCCCCAAGGGGGCCAAAGCTTTTTTTTTCATTTTTGGGTAAAAAAAAGTTAAAAATACTTTTTAGGGCAGGGGGGCCTTTTGGGGTTTAAAGGAACCCCCAAAAAGGTCCGGGGGCCGGGATCATGTTAAAGCAAAACTACTAGATGCCCCCTTTACAGCAGGATGTTCTTTTGGGTTAAAGCAGAAGAAGTTTTAAAGAAAATGGAAGATAAGGCAAAATCAATGCAGACAGTCAAAGATTTCCTACAGGTAAACCCCTCGCTTCAGCAGAAACTGGCCAACAAAAATTGGTCCTTTCCAGCCACTGACGGGCCTCAGAGGGGTAAATACAGGCCCAAGGGCAGAGGACAACCACAAGCCAGTATAAACCTCCCCAAAACCCTCCAACCCAGAAGGGAGGAGAAGACGGCCAAACCAAAGAAGGCAAACTCAATGACTTGCACCTCAACGGGCCCAAAACAAAGCTCTTTGCACCCCCTTTGGGGAAAACTAGCATTTTTGCAGACAACTGGCACATGGTCACAAAGGACAAATGGGTCCTAGACATAATTTTACGAGGATACAGATTCCACTTTCACACCTTGCCAATAAAAGAGGAATGCCAAACCTGCCACAAAATAAAAGGGCAGAGGCCAAAACAAATTACAGCTCTCATGGCATGAGAGCCATTAAAAGGGGTACCAACTCAAGAAAGGCCAAGGATTTTACTCAAGACTTTTTCTAGTACCCAGAAAGGGAAATGCTTGCAGTCCAATTCTGGACCTTTCAATTCTAAACACTTACTTACAAGTTCCCAAATTCAAGATGCTAACACTACAGCAGCTACTTCCCCTGTTGGGCAAGGAAGCATGGCTAGTAACGTTGGACCTCAAGGAGGCAGACCTGCATGCCCCTATCAGGCAAAGTTGCAGAAGATACCTGCGTTTCATTGCAGGTCCAACCCATTACTTCTCTGCACTGCCCTTTGGCTTATCTACTGCCCAGAGTTTCACAAAATGCCTGGCACCAGTAATTGCATACTGCAGACAAAGAGGAATTCAAATATATCCATACCTGGACGACTGCCTCATCCAAGCAGAAAGAAAAGACATTTTTTACAACATCTGGTTTTTGTAAGCATCTACTAAATTGCCTGGGGTAAAAGTAAACAAAAGAAGTCAAAACTAGTACCCTCACAAAAATGACATTCCTGGGTGCCAGCTTGAATAAATGGCCCAGAAGGCTTATCTTAAAAACCCAACTTACAACTGACTCAATATTTCAAGACAATGGAAAAAAGACCCAATTAACTGCAAGAAAAATTCTGCAGGCTTTGGGCTTCATGGCATCTTGCATTCTGATAATACCATTTGCAAACTGCATATGAGGAAATTAAAATGGTACCTAAAAAGCTATGGTCTCAACACAGCCACAGCTTGGACACATGATATCTCTCATTCCCTGCCTTCAACAGGAATTTCTATGGTAAAGGCATGTCACCTCAACAAGGGTTAGCCTTTCACCTTCCCCCCACCCAGGCAAACCATCACAACAGATGCTTCAGACTATGCCTGGGGGCCACATGGCAGGAATGCATTCAAGGCCTATGGACTGCAGAACAAAGAAAACTGCACATAAACAAAAGAGATGCTAGTTTACAGAAAGCTCTGACAGCCTTCAAGGATCTACAATCCAGGACAACTGAAAAAGAACAACACCACAGTAATGTGGTACATAAACAAACAAGGGGCACACATTCCTACCCTTTTTGCAGGCAAGCAATGATCTTATGGAACACAGCTCTGCCTACCCAAATCCAGTTAAACCCAAGCCAGGACAGAAAACACATTGGCAAGACCGCAGAAACATCAAAGATCCCCAGTGGAACTAGACCCCCAAATATTTGCAATGATAACTCAAAATGGGGCCTCCAAATATAGACCTGTTTGCCAGTCCTCAAAAACCACTGACAAAATTTTGTACAAGGACATTCCACCACAAGCTTGGAAAGGGGGCTCTCCTTCAGTTGGAAAAAACCCGAACATATGCCTTTCCTCCATTGCCTCTTCTCACAAAGGTTCTTTTGAAGTCAAAAGGAGAAACCCAATGATTCTCATAGCCCCAGACTGGCCACGCCAGCACTGGTACCCCCTATTGAAGAATATGGCTCACAGCCCACCATGGATATTGCCTCAAATACCCATTTGCCCCCAGCAAACAACAGATTCTCACAGCCAGTCAAAAACCCTTTAAAACCCGGCTGCATGGCAAATCAATTACACCAACCAGCCCCCCTTTTACAAGCAGTTCTGGATGTTATTCTGAAGCCAGGAGGCCAAGCACCAGGAAGGCTTATTGGACAAATGGAAAAGGTTTTTGCTTTGGGAAACCCAAACTAAAGGCCAGACAACTCAGCCTCATATGCCTCACATTCTGCAGTATTTAGCTGAGATGTTGCAAAAGGACTTTCCTTCTCCTAAATTTAAAAACCATGCTTCAGCTATTTCAGCTCACTACAAAACATCCACCTTTATTTTCAAATCCTTTTAAGGCAGTTCCTCAGAGGGGGAAAAACATTAGACCACCTAGAAGAGCTCCTACACCAACATGGGACCTCAACTTTGTTCTGGAAAACTAACATTACCTCCCTTTGAACCAGCTTTTCTGCAGACCTTCAGTTCCTATCTTGGAAGACTGCCCTGCTCCTGGCAATAACTTCTGCTAGGAGAGTTTTAGAATTACAGGCACTAAAGGCAGTGGAACCTTTCCTCATTTTTCATCAAGACAGAGTTTCTATGAACTAATCCTTCCTTCATGCCTAAGGTGGTTTCCAGTGTAGCTTTAAATCAAACCATCCATCTACCCACTTTTTTCCCAATCCACAGAACAAAGGTGGGGACTCCTGCATTCCTTGGACATTCACAGGCAGCTTTATACTTGGATAAAACTAAGGCTTTCAGAAAATCTGACCAGCTCTTTGTTCCTATGCTACAGCTTCTCAAGGGAAAGGGTATATCAAGCAAACCATTTCTAAATGGATAGGCCATTGCATACGATTTGCTATACCCATCATGGAAACCAGTTCCTCCCACCATTAGATCCCACTCTACCAGGGCAACAGCTTCTACAGCCTTTCTCAGGGGGTTCCTACCAAGGAAATTTTAGAAGCTGCAACTTGGAGTTGTAAAACCTTCACCAAACACTATCACTTACCTCTTTATTCTAAGTCCAGGGCAGGCTTCCCCTGCAGTTCTGCAGGGCCATTGCCTCCCCAACCCTCTTATGCCTCCACCCCACCTTAGCTTTGGGATCAACCCAAGTGTGATGACTGCAGCAGGGTAACACGATGAACATAGTACAGTTTTTTACCTACCATAAATGTAGATGTTGTTCACCCTGCTGCAGTCCAGGTTACCCCCCCAAACCCCTGATCTACTGGCTCCCCCTAACCTTACTGATGTTTTTTTATAGCTGAATTTTTTGTCTTCATAGGGTTTTTCATACTATGGGGATTTTTGTGTGGCTTTTTGTGGTTTTTGTTTTTTTGAGGTCAGAGTTTTTATTTTGGTTCATCATCTTTTTTTTATGGTACGGATCACCTTTGGGGGACCAATCTGGGGCAAGAAAACTGAAGAAAATGGCCCGGGGTTTAATATTACCCCCGACTGACGCCCGGGATGAGGGGACAGCAACCGACGCCGACCAAGACTTTGGAAAAGGCCCGGGGGCTGGGGGAAAAACCCCCTTTTTTAAAAAACGGGGCACTATAATGGGTCTAAGAGGAGGTCATGGGCATCCTCTTTTAGGCCTATGTTTTCTTAGAAGGATTTCCCGGGGGATGGGTTATTTCCACTGTTTTTCCCCGTTTTAAAGTGTTTGGGAGTACTTTTTAACAAATGTTTTCCCCAAAGGGTAATGAGGATGAGTACCCAGTCGGCCCCAAGCTTTGTTTCTGTAAGCCTTTTGTGATATAAGGGGTTAAAGGTTTTGTTTTTTTTTTTTAAAAAAAAAAAAAATAGACTGATTTCCACTTTTGGTAAAATTGGGCCCTGGTTATGGTAGACAACTTCCGTTTCTCCCACATGTTCAATGGACTTTGTAAACCAGTGTGTATATAGTCCACTATCTTGGGCCGCCAATATTAACCGCTCATCTTTTGTTGTAATTCACCTCTCCTTAACCGTGCCTGCATTTGATCCTGATCAACATAAGGTTGCTCCAAGAGTTTCCTATACTTACAACTATATTTATGCATGTTCGACATTTCTTCCCTTCCCATCTGATCCTTCATCTTATGTTATTTCTTTTGTTGTTTTTTGGCACATTCATTTGCTGCCAGATTTTTATCTACTTCTGGTTTGATTTCCATTCCCACTTGATGCTGATATGCTTCTGCTGAACTAAGCAGGGAAGTCATCTTAGACTTTTTGTCCTCATGTTTAAGAACTTTCACTACATTTGGGTCTTGTGAAGTCAATAGAAATGTGTGCAATCCCACAATTGCAGATCTGTACATGTAATCAGTTTCGAGAAGCCCCATACCTCTTTCGGAATGTCGGATATATAATCATGGTATGCACTGATTTTTATAAATCATTTGATAAGCATGAAGCATCCTGCTTGTTTTCCTGTCTAACCTGTCCAACATGTTTTGAGGCCAGTCAGTCACTCCAAAGCCATAAGTTAAGACAGAAAGAGCAAAATGATTTATAGCTTGGACTTTGTTCCTAGATGTCAGTGCTGTGTTTAGTATTAATTATTAATTTAAGCCTTCTAAAATATTCCTTACTGAGTTTTATTCTCATGTGTATATGTTTTATCGTTGCTCCTTCATCAATTCTCGAATATTTATACATTCCCTCTTGCTCAAGTTCTTTTATATCACATTTCTGTCCCAAACTGATGTTTTCTTGGTGCTGCAGCTTTCCTGCTTCAAAGGTTGCTTTTGCTTTCTGGTTTCAGTATAGGTAACTCCCTTAACAATGATCTCTGAATGCAATTGTGTATTGCCTTTGAGGTTGCGGGCATAGCTGAAGAATGACTCAAATTTGGCTTTGTTAGATGTTATTTATCCTCTGATTTTTTTCTTTAATTTTAAACTGTTTTTATCCTGTTGAGTGATATGCCTCCTAATTTTTGCCATGAGTTTCATCTTTCTGTTGTACAGTTTATTTATGGTGTAATTCCACCAAGGTGGCTTGTTTTTTGAGTCAGTTCTGTACGTCTTCCTGGTGGATACAGCTGCCTGTATGCAGCTATTAACATGCTTGTATAACACTTTTTTGAATAGTTCTGAGTAGGCAGCAGTGTTCTCAGGATTTATGAGAGCCTGAAATTTTGTCATCATCACTTAATGGTAGGAAGTTAGTTGTAGAGTAGTTCCTGAACAGCTGAGAGTTAGCTGGGGTTCCAGGTTTTGTGGCCTTACTTACCAGAGAAGACGTTACAGTAGAGGTGTGCAGCACTCTCCCGCATTAGTGAGGATCAGTTTTTGTGCCCCTGGTCGGCATATTAACAGTCTGTTTACAAAATCTATTTATCTCTGTGCCTGCATGTTTGGTGTTGTATATGATTCCCAGCTAATAGTGGGATAATTAATGTCACCTTTGAATATGATGTTGGGTTGGATGGTGTTTCCAGTAAACCTAAATACATGTTATGAATTTCCAGGGTTATAAAGGATGACCTACACCTTGCAAGGAAGTGGTACGTGATTTTGCGTAAGGTGATTTGAACATAGAGAAGCTCAAGTGCCTTGTCTTATTTGACCAGCCTTGAGGTATATTTATTTTTGATGTAAATCGAGACACCTCCACCTTTAGTCCCTGTCTGTGTAGGAACTGGTATAAATGTGTGGAAGGCATTATAGCCTTGCACTGCCAGTTTGCTGTCTCTGTGGCTTTAAATCATGCCTTAGTGACTGCACAGATATCAGCATTCTCTAGGGTGAGGAGAGCTTGTAGGGAGTGGGGATTCCTAGCATTTAGCAGTAACACCTTTAGATTTTCTTTGTTTTGATTTGTTATGTCAGAAGTACTTTCATTTTAGCATTTCCTAAAAAGGCAGTGGGGGGGGGCAATGTTTTAGCTAATCTTCAAAAGCTTAGAGGGTAGAGGTGCAGACCATCCCTGACAAAACAGCATGGTCTGTTGACCATCTCTTTCCATGCTACCAATATTGTGTCCCATTAGAATTACACCAGAAACTAAGTCAATTATTAAAATCAATCATCTTCAGTATGTATTGTGACATCATCCTTGGAAATGGTAAAATGCTGCTTAATGCATGCTAGGCTTAGACCAGCCTGGAATACATATTTCCAGAGCTCCATGATGTCTGTCTTCATATATTATATGGAGGTATGTCTCAGGTCATTTACACCCACGTGGACTATGAATGAGAAATACTGGTACTTGTGCTCCAATGACCTTAGTGCGTGCGTAATGTGTCAAATCCTGGTCCTTGTAAGCAAATGACCATGACTATCTCCTTACTTAGCCTGGTGAGAGGGACATCATTGTGTCTCACAATGGAGTCTCCAGTGACCAGAAAGTTGGATTGTGAGGTGGATTACTTTATGGGTTTAGAAGTAGAGCCTCCATGAGATGGGGTTGTATGTGTTCATGTGGGTGTTGTTTTGAAAGACTGCATTCAGGGAGCATTTGTTATGTATACTTCATTGAAGGGGTCTTTGGGGTTGAGGAAGGTTATATTTAAGTGTTTTGGCTATGTGTCAGCTTTGAACTGTGTGTGATGGATACAGGGTGTGTACTACTGGCAACCTGATTGAAATTAGGAGTGCTTTCATTTATTTATTTATTTTTTATTTGTTTAACATTTATTAACAGGGAAAGTCCGACTTGGAACAAACCAGTTTTCAGCGGATGCCCGGGGGAAACACTCCAGACGTTGTGTCTTTGTAATGTGGGAGGAAACCAGAGCACCGAGAGGAATCCCACACGAATGCATGGAGGACATGCAGACTCCACACAGAAGGTACCCTAGCCGAGAATCGAACTGGAGAACCTCTTGCTGTGAGGCGGCAATGTTACCGCTGCACCACTGCACCGTCCCTTTGCCTCTAGTGCCATTGTGTAAATACATCTCATATACCTTATCATTTTGAGAATTAGCTGGTTGTCAGTAAATTTGAGGCAATTTCTATATTGCCTCAGAATGCTTATATCCACCAAGCTGGTAACGGAGATAGTGGGAACGTTCATATCCATGGCAACAGGCCCTTTTTATTGATTAGACAACTGTGGTATGAATGTGAAATATCAGAAGTATCTGGTTTGCAACTCTGGGGGGCAGTGCTTGTCACTGCAAACTAGTTGCCCTGAGTGCAGCTAGGTACTGGTGAAATTTCAAGGATGCTTTTACAGGAAAAATGTATGCTCAAGGTGTCTGTCCATAAAGGGCATTGCCGAACACTTGAGAACCTATTAAGTAGACTCAGATGGTCTCTGGATAAAGTATTTAGAGAGATAGTCTGAAGTTAGGTTAGACAGCAGCTAAACAAGCATTACTTGCTGAAAAGAAAGAATTAGCTTTGTCAAGAATGATGAAAAGAGAAGATTTGCCTGATTGGCTTCTGCCTGGCTGCTACTAGTGCTGGTGTTACCACAGCTTCATGCTGCCAGGATACAATGCCTCTTTGCTTCTTCTCTTACCAGAAGCAAAACAGTACCACCAGTACCAAGATGAGAAGCAGTCCACAGGCTCTTTGGTGATCAACAGTCTTGTCTTAGACAATGCAGCAATCTTTAAGCTTGTTGTAGCCTTTTCCTGATAGTTGGCTTGAATAGCAAGCAGACTATTTAGGAAGGTCCCACATAGATACTCACTACCCTGTTAAAGACAGTCAGGAATCAATGCCGTCTGCTGCTTCTCTCACCAGGAGCAAAATATAAGCATGAAGTCCAGCCTGGCATCTTTAAAACAGTTATCAGTTATTGATTTACTGAACCCAGCTGCTGCTAAACATTTGGTTAATGCCAACTCCTGTGTTTCTGTCAAGGTCATGAAAGCTTTTGACTTCCAAGACAGCTGCACATTGAACAGCAGCTTAATTCTAGCTCTCCCAGTGTGATAACAGAAACTCAGCAGAGAAGGCCAGTGAACTTTGTGTTTCTGGGTAAATTTCAGTAACTGTCTAGTAAGTGCACTGCCTGGATGCCAGGAAAAAAAGAAATACAGGCTACCCAAAGAAAAAATCAGCTACAGAAGGTGAGGAAAAAACACAGACTAGGAAAAGTACTGCAGCTATTCAGCAAAAAGCCATACAAGCTCCAGACATGACTTCCAGTAACCTAGAGTAAAGCATGAGACAACTGCACACAGGCAGGTTAAAATAAACAAAACACAGATGAAGTATATCAACTCAAAAAACAAAAGGCTGGAAAATGGGAATATGCTTTAAACAGATGTTCAGATGAGGTGATAAAACTACAAAAATCAGAAGTAAAAATGAAGAAAAGGCTGACTGAATATAAGACTGCTCAAAAAGAGATCTTTCACAAAATAATAGAATTTGAGGACAGAGCACATAGGGAAAACCTGACATTTTCATCTGCACCAAAGAAGCTGGAAGGAATAGACTGTATTAATTTTATGGAAGCACAAATAAGCAACTGGACTGATATTCCACAGCAGGAGTTAATTGAAAGGGCACATTGTGTGTATGCTCCAAAACTGGCTATGAGAAAGCAATCTAGACCTTTAATAGCAAAGATGTAATCCTACCAGAAGGAGTTGATTTTGACAAAACTGTGGCAAAAGGACAAAATACTAAACGTGGGTGATAGTAGAGTTTTTGGGGAAAGTAATTACTCACTCTACACCAGGCAGAAGAGGAGTACATTTATTCCACTATTAAGGGAATGTTGAAAAGCAGGTGTGAGATTCAAACTGCTGCACCCAGCTATCTTCAAAATATTATTCTCAGAAGGGTCAGAATAATTTTTGATGAAGTACATGCTAAGGAGGAAATACAAATTTTGTCCAATAAAAGGTGAGCTGTGAAACAGAAGGAGGTTCTGCTGCTTGTTCTTCTGGTAATAAAGGCCAAAGAGACTGTGCCAGTGAAACCTTTTCCAGTGTTTCAATGGAAAATGCTGGAGAGAAGGAAAGGAACAGGACAGTTGAGTAGAAGAATTGAGAGTAGTGATCTCTGTCTAGCATACAAAGCGATGTCAAACCCAGAGCTGTTGGACATGCTCTACTTAAAAAAATCCCAATCCCTCCAAGCTACACGCTCTAGGGACCTAAACCTTGTCACCACATTAAATAGAACATGCTGGAGGGATAGATTCCTGTCCCAGAGACTTCCCATACTCTGGAATAAGCTACCTATTTATATCAAACAAAGCTCCTCATTAGCACTCTTCAAGAAAAATCTTAATGATTGGATGGGAAATAGGAAATTCACCCCGGGGATCACCTCTGTGGCTCTGCTCAACAGTGGCACAGAAAAATAATTTTCTTGGGTGGCAAAAGCGAGGGCACCTTTTTGGCTGAACTTGTATAGGCCCCATGGCCGATAGCCTAGTACCTACCTACCTATGAACTTATGAACCTATGAGAGTACATTGGCAGTGAAGCTGAGACAGGATATGGGAGATGGAGATGAATGGGAATAAAACCAGTAACTTAGAAATTGACAAATGTGGGATTACAAAGCAATAATTATATTTGTGAAATATGACAGAACAAGAAAATCTGGAACTATTGGACTTTTTGGACTTTTTTGGACTTGTGGGGGACTTCAAAGCATATGCCCTATTTTGTGTCATTAATGTTTGGTAAAATAGTTAGGGAGGGGAAGAGGAGGGAGAAAGTTTACTGTAAGTAAAACAACTGTTTTCTTAGGAGGGAGAAAGTTAACTGTAATTAAAATACTGTTTTTCTTAATAGTACAATTTTTATAGTGTATGATTTTCTTTGCATGCTATAAAATAGTTTTCTCAATTTTTAAGTGTAATGGGTATACTGTTGTAAACAGGTAATCCTGATGTTATGTAGTCCAATCTCACCTTCATTCTTACCTGTGGGTTCGAAGCCAAACCTCGGCTCTGACTCGGCCATACTCTAGCTCGAAGTCTTCAATTGGCTAGTGGCTAAGAGGTATCCCATCATGCAACAGGTCTATTCCCCAGATCTCGTTTGCCACTCGTTAAGCTCAGACGTAGTCTCACTTTTGGCAGTGGCTAAGTATATTGTTTATAAAATTTTTGTAAACTGTTGACTTGTTGCTCAAAAAAGCTATTTTCATAGCTCTGTGTGTGTGGCAGTGGTGTTTTACTGCTTGTAGTTGTTTCTCTGGCTGTTTTTTGTGCCCTTGTCTGGCTGTTTGGGTATCCCATTCGTTTCCTTTTCCCACGGGCTAGGCCCATTTAAGTTAGAGGACCTAGTCCTCCCAATTGTTTCTGTGTGGTATTTGGTTTGGTGCTCCTTTATGTTAGTGTTTAGTGTTGTGTCTGACTAGTGGTGCTTTCCTGCCTTTGTTTCCCCGGGCTAGGCCCATTTGAGTTAGAGGACCTAGTCCTCCCTGTTGTTTTCCCGCCGGTTTCTGGGCAGTTTGAGTTAGAGGCTCTGTTTCTTGTAAGTTGGGTCTAGTGCGTGTACTTATTAATTTGTTCCTTTCAGCATGTCCAAGGATCCTAAGGAACACAGGCCTTCGGGCTTTAAAAAGTGTGTTGAATGCAGCAATAAAATGTCTAACTGATGGGCACTCTGTGTGCGTGTACTACTTGGGGGCTATTCACCTCCAAGAGTCCTGCTTTTTTTGTCGTTCCTTCAGTCCCCGTGTGCTATAGGAGAGGAAGAACAATCTCATTTAGAAAAGACTGCTTAAACATTCCTTCGAGGAAGACCTGGCTAAGTCTTCCAGTGCATTATCCTCTCCAGCTAAAAAAGACAAAATGACTTCCAAGAAGCGCTGTCCGGCTCCATCTGTTTCTTCGGAGCCGCCAGAGAAAGTTGCTAGAACAGCTTCTTCTTCTTCGGTTCCATTGCCCTCAGTGTCAAAAGAGGGTAGTCTCTTGACTAAGACCGTATCGGCTCCCAGCCTTTCTGAGCCGGTCATGGATATTTTGGTTCGGAGCTGGTCTCCAGTTTTCCGACCAGATTCTCCTTCATGCAAGTCCCCTTCTGTAGGGAGATCCAGATCTCCTACTTTATCTTCCAGGTCTTCCAGATGAGGACATTGATAGGGTGGTGAAGAAACTGTTTCAGTCATCGGTGTTGGCTAAATTGATTTCAGCTCCGACCCAGATATCTCCGTAGCTTATGGCCTCTTCATCCTTTGTTGTTCCTCCTCCAAGCCTTTTTTGGCCTTTGGAGCCAGAATTGTTGGTGCTGTCAGGCACTGTTAGGTCAGTTCCAGTAGCCTCGCCTGACCTTTGGGTTTCAATTTCTGCTCCGACCCCGTCGGCTCCATCCACGTGGTCAAAGGTTCATGGTTCTCCAGTCGGACCCGAGGGGGAGGTCTCTGATCGATCTTCATCGGTTCCGAGCCTTCCTCTTGGTGCTTCAGCCTGAGTGAGCTTGGACCCGACATCAGCTTCGGACTGCATCTCCTCAGTGCCGAGGGCTACTACTGTTTCATTTTCAGTTAATTGGCCTTCGGAGCCAGGGGGATCAGCCTTCGAGGTTATGAGGAGTGTGCTGGCCAGGTTATCAGCTGCATCCTACAGCACTGATACTCTGCCTTCTCCAGCACCGGTGTCAGTTTCAGATCATGCTCTATCCATGGGCAGCGAAGACCCTAAGCCTCAGGATTCCTGCATGAGTGGTCCCCAACTTTCTGACATCTCCCCAGAGTTTTTGCCTGAGGAGCCCGCCAGAAAGAGATTGTGTAAGAGGAAGCACCTTGACTCCCTGGATGAGTCTCTCATATCAGATACCGACCTCGAGGAGTCAGAAGGGTCCCCCAAGTCATCTTCTGAAGATATCTCTTTTTCAGATATCCTGGAGATCCTGAAGCAGAGAGACTGCTGGCCATCCAAATCCCCTTCTCATGAGGCGTCGGTGTTCCTAAAGGCTTTCGGGTCTCAACCTTCCACCTCTTGGGTTTCTCCCCCTTTTGATGAGCTATTAGATCTTATCTGTCGAAAGGTGTGGGAAACTCCTGACACTGTGGAACCGATCCCAAGGAGATGCAATAAGTTTTTGTCCGCCCCCTCTGACAAGGAGTATCTATCTAAAGGTATTCCAGTAGATGCCATGGTAGTGGCAGCGGCCGCCAAGAAGGAACTTGCTGAAACTTCATCTACCATCCATCCACCTAACAAGGAGTCCCGGGCTATGGACAGGTAAGGGAAGCATGTGTTTACCTCAGCGGCCTTTACACTGTGGTCACTGAACTACTTGACGCATTTTACGAGGCTTCAGAGAGATGATCTAAAAGAGCTAGGAGATTCTCTACAGGGTAACATTTCTGACGCTGTGGCACAGAAGGTCAATGCACAGATGTTTACCCTAAATTCCCTTACCAACTCCTCCATGAGGCTGATCTCATATGCAGCCAATGGAGCGAGTAGGGCTGCGGGTTCTGGAGTCTCTCTTAGGAGACGCTCCTGGATGCGCCTGTGCAATTTTGTGGAGGCCTTCAAGTCTACGTTCACCAGTGCCCCATTTGATGGTTCATCGTTGTTCAGAACCAAGGTAAAGGACACTCTCACTAGGTGCGAAGGTAGGAAAAACCCTGTCTGCCATGGGAGTCCATTTTTCCATGCCTTCTAGATCTTACCCCAAGGGCCAGAAGGGTGGGAAAATGTGGTTCAGGAAGTCACAGAGGTTTTTTCAGGGCACACAAAGTGATTCCCCCTCCGGAGGCAGGGGAGGGGGTGGAAATTCAGGTAGACACCACTCTAGAGGCAGAGGAGGCCCGCGTAATCAGGGGGACCGTGATTCCTTTCGTGGTTCTCCCAACCAGTGCTCCTGAAGTGAGGCCCGACTGTGCATCTCAGGAGCCGGTCAGGAGTCGCATTTCTTTATACTCAGAAGCCTGGCAAGAAGTCACCCAAGATGAGTGGGTATTAAAGATAATTTCCAGAGGTTATCATATCCTCTTCTCCTCCCCTGCCATCCAAGAGAATCCCAGATGTTCCACCCAGTCACAGGGATTCCGCAACTTTAGAAATAAAAAAGTTGCTTTCAAAGGGAGCCATCCAGCCTGTCCCCGCAGACCAAGTAAAGATTAGGGACTTAGTCCAGATTCTTTTTGGTGCCGAAAAGAACAGGGGACCTGAGACCCATCTTGGATCTCAACCGATTGAACCTTCATGTACAAAAGTCCAAGATGTCCTTCAAGAATGCAACTGCAGTCCTGACATATGGGTTGTCCTGCCTCAGGCAGATCTTCGGTCGGCCGGATTCCAAAGTCTGGGTCCGGCGTCGGCTGATGTCGCCTCTTCCCCGACGTCAGAGCGGCTGGGGTATAAAAGCATCAGCTGACGCCATCTTCTCCAGTCTTTCTTGCCGCGCGGTGCCCGAAGCAGAAGCAGTTCGCAAGTGCTGGTCGGCCAACTCATGTGTTTTCAGATCCGAAGTCATCAAAAAGCTAAGTACCCCATTGGGGAACCTTTTCTTGCCTCAGCCGATGTCAGATAAAACTGCAAAAGTTAATAATTGCTTGTCTTGTGGTAAACAAATACCTCATAAGGACTTCCATTCTTGCTGCCTTCCCTGCCTCGGCCCAGACCACGACGTCTCGGCCTGTGCTTGCTTCAATAAGCGCACACTTAGGCGCTGGGCAGAATTTGCTGAAGACTTTTTTGGGGAAAATTTCTCCTATATCATGCCGTCAGAACTACCGACAGCACATATTTCCAAAAAACAGAAGGACCGGGACCGACATTCGCGGCCCGAGACTTCCACCGACACCACGCTAAAGCCTACCACGAGTGCATCGGTCTCTTCGGAGATGGTAATTCAACCGCTCCAGGCCTACGACACCACTTTACCGCACACTTAGGTCCCGGAGGCTACCCCGGTGCCGGTTGTTGATTTTCCTCCTGAAACTGAAGCCCAAGATTTGCCTGACACCATACCAGTGGACAAAGTTACTCCAGCACGTGGGGCAGCTAGGCCTCCTGTGTCTATGTCCATCAAGGCCTACACACGTGCTAAGGCTGCCAGCCAGGCTAAGTCTCACCCTCCTAAATCTTTTTCACAGGGTTCCACTTCTGATAAACAGATCATGACTTTAGCTGCAGATTTAATTTCTTTAATGAGGGGCTCTCAGGCTCATCCACACAGAGGTTCTCAGCCGCCTTCAGGCAAAAGGCCTAGGGTTGAGCAGGCAGATACCCTTTCCTCAGATGAAGCCTCTGATGAGTCAGGCCATTCAGATTCCCAGGAAGAATCCTTCCCGGCCTACGAGGATTCTGATGCTGATGAATCCATTCCCTCTGCCTCTCCTCCTGAGGCTATTTCTTTCGGGGAAATTCTCCACTCCATGAGAGAGCATTTTCAGTGGCAGGGCCAGGATTTCTCCGACTCCAGGAAAAGGCTTCGGACTTTCCTTATGTTACCCCAGCACAGGCCTTTAGCTATACCCCCAGTGTTAGATGTATTGGATGATGTGTTCTCAGACTCCAGTACTTCTCCTGATTCTCTCCCTCCTGCTCCTGTCAAGCCAGACAGATATTGCAGGGTTCTTGAAACTCATAAACATCTCTTTAAGGCCAACTCTATTGATCTAGAAACTATTTCTCAGGGGCCCAAAGGTGTGGCCACTTCCACGGCCAAAAATCCTTTGCCCGCAGACAGGGAATCTAGGTCCCTGGAGAGGTGGGGTAAAAAAGTTTATACCTCATCCACCCTTGCCATGGGGGCACTTAACTGTCTTTTTCATATGTTTCAGTATCAGGATTTCTTGATGGATGATTTGCAGAAAAAGTTAGCCTCTCCTGAGCCTTTAGATAGAAAGGCCTTGCAGGATTTGGTTCATAATACTCAGCAGGTTAGCAATCATTTTCTTCAGTGTGGTTATGATGCATTGGAAGCTTCATGTAGGGCAGCTATGACAGGGGCCGTCATACGTAGACATGCTTGGTTGAAAGAACAGACATTGCCAGATCATGTTAAAGTAAAGCTTTTGGATGCACCTCTGGAAAAAGACAAGCTATTTGGTGCTAATGCACAGGGTGTGTTGAAATCAATTGAGGAAAAGGCTAAATCAGTGCAAACAGTCAAAGATTTCCTCCAGGTTCAGCCACCAAGGTTCAGCAGGAATTGGCCTTAGAAGAATTGGTCCTTTCCAGACACTGACAAGTTCCAAAGGGGAAAAAACAGGCGTGCTCGAGGTAGAGGGCAATACCGAGGTTCCTACAGGGGCCGCCAATGGCAACCAACTAATCAGAGAAGTGGCGCAGGGACTTCTACTGCTCCACAGGGACAATCACAATGACTTGACTTTGACACCGCTGACCAAGGCTCAAAGAGAAGCACCTTTAGGCAGAAAATTATCTTTATTTTCAAAAAATTGGCACGTTTTTACAAAGGACAAATGGATTTTGGACATAATAGACAAAGGTTACAGGTTCCACTTCCATACCTTACCAACAAGACAAGGCATGCCAAACCTGCCACAAAATCAAAGGGCAGAGGCACTCATACAAGTTTCAAAGCTGCTACAAATCAAAACAATAGAAAAGGTTCCTCCTCAGGAACAAGGCCAGGGATTCTACTCAAGACTGTTCCTTGTTCCAAGAAAAGAAAAGCAATGGAGACCTATACTGGACTTGTCCGCTCTAAACACTTTTCTCATTGTGCCAAAATTCAAAATGCTGACGTTACAACAACTTCTTCCCATGCTGGGCAAGGGGTCTTGGCTGGTTACTCTGGACCTCAAGGAGGCATACCTGCATGTCCCAATCAGACACAGCTGCAGAAGATACCTCAGATTTCTTGCAGGGTCAGAGCATTATCAATTCTCAGCATTGCCTTTTGGCTTATCTACTGCCCAGAGTATTCACGAAATGCCTGGCATCAGTAATTGCATATTGCAGACTTCAGGGATACAAATATATCCTTACCTGGATGACTGCCTTATACAAGCGGACAGCAAGCAAGCCTTGATAAGAAACTTGGACTATGTCATTCACTTACTACAGGCTTTGGGATACACAGTCAACATTCAAAAATCAAGACTACTGCCATCCCAACAAATAATTTTTCTAGGAGCCAAACTGGACACAAACTCACAAATGGCTTTCCTCACAGAAGAAAAACAAGAACAATTACCAGATTACTTCAAAAGCCTAGCAAAGCACACCCAGATGACTGCAAGGAAAATCCTGCAGGCCCTGGGTTTCATGGCATCTTGCATTCTTCTGATTCCGCTGGCAAGACTACACATGAGAAAACTACAATGGTACCTAAAAAGTTTATGGTCTCAACACAGCCACAACTTAGAAGCAATTACTCCACTCATTCCATGTCTACAAAAGGAATTTTTGTGGTGGGCCCAAGCAAGCCAGCTAAACAAAGGCATGTCTTTCAACAAACCTCAAGCAAGCCAAACCATTACAACAGACGCCTCAGATCATGGATGGGGGCGCACATGGAGGGCAGATGCATTCAAGGGCAATGGGCTCCCCGAGAATTGCACCTGCACATCAGTCAAAAAGAGATGTTGGCAGTGATTCATGCAATCGAGGCCTTCGGAAAATTTCTTCAGCAAGGTCATCTGCTAATAAAGACAGACAACACCACTGTTATGTGGTACATAAACAAGCAGGGAGGCACCCATTCTTACCCCCTCAGCAGACTAACAATGACTCTTTGGGAAAAGTCCCTGAAACTGAACATACAGTTGCAATCCCAGTTTGTCCCAGGCAAGGACAATGTTCTGGTGGACAGTCTAAGCAGAAACATTCTGGACCCACACAAATGGATGTTGCATCCAGACATTTTTTCACAAATAACTCATGCATGGGGAAAGCCGGACATAGATCTCTTTGCCTCACACCTCAATCATCATCTGAGGAAGTTTTGCTCAAGGACACACCATCCTCAAACCTGGAGAATGGATGCTCTCTCCTTCAGCTGGAATTCTCTAACAATCTATGCATTTCCACCTCTACCATTAATGACCAAAGTGTTACTGAAGATCAAAGCAGGACAACCGAAAGGCATTTTGATAGCTCCAGACTGGCCAAGACAGCACTGGTATCCATTACTAAGGAGCATAACTCGCACCAAGCCGTGGCTCCTGCCTCAATGGCCTCTGCTTATATCTCAGCACAATTACAGGACTGTTCATCCCAACCTGCAAACATTGCAACTGACAGCTTGGAGGGTTCCATGACTTCTACCCATATCTCTCTCTCCAAAAAAGTTCAAGAGATCTTACTGGAAGCACGCAGGCCTTCCACCAGAAAAACTTATTCAGCCAAATGGAAGAGATTCAACATCTGGAATGCCAACAAGGGTCAGGATGCATCAGTAATGAGCATCCCACAGATACTAGAATACTTGGCAGAAATGCTTCACAATGGCCTTTCATATTCTTCCATAAAAATACACGCTTCAGCAATTTCAGCAAAATACAACTGTGATCCACCTGTGTTTTCACATCCTTTGCTAAGACAGTTTCTAAGAGGGATAAAGAATATTAAACCTCCAAGAAAACCACCAGTGCCTGCATGGGACCTCAACTTCGTCTTGGAAAAATTAACTCTTCCTCCTTTTGAGCCAGCAGCATCTTCAGAATTGCAATTTCTCTCCTGGAAAACAGTTTTCCTGTTGGCAATTACTTCAGCAAGAAGAGTCTCGGAGATACAGGCCCTCATGGCAGTGCCTCCATTTCTCATTTTCCATCAGGACAGAGTCTCTTTAAGAACCAATCCTTCATTCATGCCAAACGTGATATCCAGGGTTTCTCTAAATCAAGCAATTCACCTGCCTACTTTCTTTCCCAATCCTCAAAATAAAGGAGAAAAGCTTCTGCACACTTTGGACATACACAGGCAATTGCACTACTACTTGGACAGAACAAAGGCCAACAGAAAGTCTGACCAGCTATTTGTAGCTTACGCTGCTGGAGTACAAGGAAAGGCAATTTCCAAACAAACAATTTCAAAATGGATTGGAAACTGCATCAGATTCTGCTACTCTTTCCACGGAAAAGGTGTGCCAGCCAATATCAGGCCACACTCCACCAGAGCTACAGCCACCTCCACAGCCTTTCTAAGAGAGGTGGCTACAAAGGACATTCTAGAAGCTGCTACATGGAGCTCTGTGCATACATTTTTCAAACATTACAACCTGCCTTTATATTCCAGATCCCGAGCAGGCTTTGCTTCTGCAGTCCTGCAGGGCATTTTAGCTACACCATCCTTATCTTAGATCCTACCACCCCCAGCTTGGCTATGGTATTCATCCCATATGTCAGGACTGCAGTTGCATTCTTGAAGGACATAGTACAGTTTTGTACCTACCATAAATGTCGATGTCCGATAGATATGCAACTGCAGTCAGGTTTTCCCTCCCTCCTACCCCTCTGTAATTCTCTTTTTTAGGGTCCACTCCCCCTTTTTCAATTAGCTGGGGATATCTGTTATGGTGTATCTGTTTATTACTATTGTGCATGTCTGGAATTTTTATCCATTCTCTAAATTTAGCCTTCCTTGGAGGGTACCTGGCATCTGGGGCAAGAAACACTGAAGAAGATGGCGTCAGCTGATGCTTTTATACCCCAGCCGCTCTGACGTCGGGGAAGAGGCGACATCAGCCGACGCCGGACCCAGACTTTGGAATCCGGCCGACCGAAGGGCTGCCTGAGGCAGGACAACCCATATGTCAGGACTGCAGTTGCATATCTATCGGACATCTACATTTATGGTAGGTACAAAACTGTACTTTCTGCATGGTCACCTTACAGTCAATACTCCCTGTTAGGGAAAGATGTGTGGATGTGCTCCATCAACCTCAAAGATGCTTACTACCATATCAAGATGGACAGGGCATCGAAAAGTCATTTACGCTTCTGGCTGGGTGCCAGTCAATTTCAGTTTCGCGCTCTGCCCTTTGGTCTCACCACAGCCCCCAGAGTGTTCACCAAATGCATGGCAGTGGTAACGGCTCACTTGAGACGTCAGGGATTCCAAGTGTTTCCGTACCTGGATGACTGGCTCCTTTCTGCCACCACTATGCATCTACTTTTACAGACCAGGGACGCCACCATTGCACTGTGCCAATGGTTAGGAATTACTCTAAATTGGAAAAAGTCTGCCTTGCTGCCCTTGCAAGCGTGTCACTTTTATCGACGTTGAACTAGATACGGTGCTAATGAGGGCCTTCTTACCAGAAGAGAGAATTCAGGTTCTATAACAGCAGGTCTACGCCTTGCTACCATTGAGGAAGGTCAGGGAAAAAGTGGTCCTCAGGTTATTAGGGACCATGGCGGCCACGATCATGCTAGTTCCCCTTGCCAGACTTCACATGATGGTTCTTCAGTGGCTGCTTTTCGCCCAATGGTCACTGCAGCATCTCACACTCTCCCATTTTATTCTGATTACAGACACGTGCAAGCAGGCTCTACGCTGGTGGCTTCAGGCCAGCAATCTCAAATTGGGCAAGCCCTTTGTCCCATCTTCTCCAGTTGCCACGGTGACCACGGATGCCTCCCAGATCAGGTGGGGGGCATTATCTTGGCAGGACTCTCCAAGGCACGTGGCAGGATCACGAGACCCATTTGCATATCAGTGTCTTGGAGATAAGCAGTGCTATTAGCGTTGCAAGCACTTCAGAGCTCTCTCCTTCTAGGGACAATTGCAATCAACTCAGACAACATGTCGGTGGTGTGATACCTGAACAGACAGGGAGGAACCAAATCATACCCCCTTTGCAGTGAGGCTCTTCGAGTTTGGCAGTGAGCGGTGTCTTCCCAGTGCTTTCTAATTGCAATGCATATACCAGGGAAGTCCAACGTGATTGCTGACAGAGCAGAGCTATCCTAATGCCTTACGAGTGGTCCCTGAACAATTATGTTGCGGAAGAGATATTCCACAGTTGGAGTCAGCCTTGCTGTGATCTGTTTGCCAGCCCCCTCAATGCCAAATGCAGCAGCTACTTCACCCTTATCCCCCGGAGGGAGATACACCCAGGGACACTCTGGCTCATGATTGGCCCTTCGGTCTTCTCTACGCCTTTCCACCGTTACCTCTGATATCAAAGGTCATTCAGAAAGCACAGTCTGTGCAAAATGATCTTCATTGCCCCACACTGGCCTCGTCAGATTTGGTTTCCCTTCCTTCAACCCTATGTAATGGACAAGCCCTGGATTCTGGACCCAGTTCCAGATTTGCCGACTCATATGTCAGGACAGTTTCATCCCTCCATCCAGACCCTCAGGTTGGCAGCTTGGCTGCTCCAGTTCCGTCCTTAGTCAGGCTTCATGATTTTTCCCCAGAAGTGGTCCATATTCTATCATCTTCCTGCAAGCCTTCTACCAGGAAGATTTATTCCAGTAAGTGGAAGCGATTTTCTATTTGGGCCCGTGAGAGACATATCGATCCTTATACAGCGCCTATTTCCACAATATTGGAATTTTTTTCTCAACTGTTTAGTCAAGGTTCAGCTGCAGCAACCATTGAAGTGCAATTGGCAGCAATTTCTACCTTTTACGTTGCTAATGAGCCTAACCTTATGGCTCATAGGCTTTGTAGGGCTTTTATAAGAGGGACATTGTTACTCCGACCGCCAGTCTTTGATCCAGTGATGCCATAGGACCTCAATTTTGTATTACAGAAGCTCACCTCAACTCCCTTTGAGCCTGCAGCTACGTGTGACATTAAATTCTTGTCATAGAAATCAGTATTCTTGGTAACCATAACTTCAGCTAGGTGGGTCTCTGAACTCCAAGCATTATCGATTAGACCACCTTATTTGGTGTTTCACAAGGATAGGGTCTCCTTAAGAACCAGCCCTTCTTTTGTTCCAAAGGTTGCCTCTGTTGTCAATATCAACCAATCCATTGAGTTGCCTGTGTTTTTTCCTGAATTCTCCAACAAGGCAGAATTTAAGTTTCATCAGCTGGATGTTCACAGAAAATTGCATTTCTATTTACATAGAACAAAATATTTCAGGAAATCAGATCAAATGTCTGTCTCGTTTTCAGACACTAGACTTGGGGTTCCAGTTTCTAGGGTAACCTTGTCTCGCTGGATCTCCAGTTGCATCTCATTTATTTATGCTTCCAATGGCAAAGAATTACCCTTTAAAGTGAAGGCTCATTCTACATGATCTGTGGCTACCTCATCTGCTTTTTAGGCTAGGATGTCTATGAATGATATTTGTGCTGCAACAACATGGGCTTCGCCTCATACCTTTATTAGTCACTACAAATTAGATCTGGTCTCTAGAGGCAGATCTTCATTTGGTTCCACAGTGCTCAAGAATATTTTTCACTGTACCACCCAAGATCAAAGTGCTAGGGACGTTGTCCCATGGGTAAGAATGAAGGCAAGATTGGACTACATAACATCAAGAAGTTATGTACTCACCATAATGTTCGATGTATGTAGTCCATCTCGTCTTACATTCTTACTAACCCTCCCTCCTTCCCCTTCCTGGAGGTATTGTCTCTAGGTGTCAGTAGTCCTTTCTGATGGGGTTGTTCTTCTCAGTGTGTATGTGTGTGAGCTTGCAGCAAACAAGATCTGGGGAATAGACCTATTGCATGATGGGATACCTCTTAGCTAAGAGCCAATTGAAGACTTCGAGCTAGAGTATGGCTGAGTCGGAGCCGATGTTTGGCTCCGAACCCACGGGTAAGAATGTAAAGCGAGATGGACTGCATACATCGAATGTTATGGTGAGTACATAACGTCTTGTTTTTTTTTATTTCTCCCTTCTTCTATCTTTATCATTTTTCAGTTTTTATGAAATGTAGCCACTGCAATGTAAAGAAAAACTCTGGTTTAAAGAGCATGACAAAAGAAAAAGTAATGTGCTTTTTCTCATTCTTGCATGGGGGGATGACTGGATTAGGGCCCTTGGCCATCTAGTAAGACATTTTAAGGGAAAGCAAATAAATGAAAAACAATAGTGAATATTAGAAGGCTGCCTGCTAGCAAATAAATATATGCTTAGTAGCAATTCTGTATCTGGTCTTAATGTCTCTATGAGGACAATCTAATAGAGGAAATTTGCTACAATCTGATAAAGAGAAATTGGCTAGGAGATGATGTTCTGTGAAAGCATTTAGGTGTTTTCCCAAGCTGGGAGAGCTATAAAGATAAGGCAAAATCAAAGAGCACTTAAGCACAGGCTGCATCATGTGTCTTAGCATGGATAACCTTCCATGTTAAGTTGTCTATCTCGCCTTCATTCTTGCTGGATGGGTTCGGAGCCGACCTCGGCTCCGACTCGGCCACTCTAAAAGCTCGAGAGTTGGTTCCACCGGCTCGAGGCTCCCCTTATATCCCACAATGCTAGGCGAGAGTTACCCCAGATCTCGTTTGCCGCTACAGCTTCGAGGTTGGTTGCTTCTACCGGTTCCTGGTGAGTACTAAATTTTTCTTAAAAATTAGTCTTTAAAACCCCTTTTAAGTTAATATTCTTACTTAGTTAGTGTAGGTTAGAAAACTTTATTCCCGACCCTAAATATTTTCCGTTTCTTTCCCCAAGAACCTTTGGTTCTTCCATTGGGCCTTTAGGCCTTCCCTTCCCTAGTGGAGTGTGTGTGTTTTTGTAGTTTATTCTAGTTTATTGTAGTTTTAAATACTAGTATTACTACTAATTTTATTGTGTTTTCCTGACAGGGTATAACTTGTGTGTTTGTGTGCGTGTTTGTGTACACCTGTCAGTCAAAATGTCTAAAGAAGCAAAGGTCTCCGGATTCAAGAAGTGTGATGCGTGCTGTCAGAAAATGTCTCTGACAGACGCTCACACTTCTTGTGTCTATTGTCTGGGGCCTTTGCACCTGCAGGACTCCTGTGCTGTGTGCCATGGCTTCAGCCCCAGGGTCCTGCAGGAAAGAAAAAATAAATTAATTCTTAGTGGCTTACTGAAGCCAGAGGATTCCCTGTCTGTTTCAACAGGGAAGCACTCTAAGGCATCGAGGTCTTCGGCTCCGGCTTCTGAGCCGAGACCTCAGGTTGCTCAACCTTTGCCTTTATCGGCTCCGGCTGGAGCCGATAAGTCTCAGTCCACAGTTTCTGTGGCTCCCTCGGCTCCGGCCGGAGCCGAGGTTATTGAGGTTCCCATGTCGGCTCCGACCAGACCTTCGGAGCCGACAACTAGGAAGAGGTCCAGGTCACCATCTCTTGGCTCCGTTCATTCGGCTCCAGGATCTCCCCTGCTGTCTGAACGGAGCCAAAGGTCTCACTCCTCTAGGTCATCGAGGCTGTCGGATCATGACCTTCAGAGGGTAGTGAGTCGACTACTTAAGTCCGAGGCACTAGCCCAGATGCTTCAGAGCCCGACTCATCAGTCGATGCCTGCCCCGGTCCATCAACATTTTCCTCCTTCGACTCTATTGAGTTCGGAGCCAGGTCGCGTCAGAACCGAGACTGTGATTACGTCGGAGCCGATACAATTGTCTTCGGATCCGTTGTCGGCTCCGTTTTCTTCTTTGGAAGAATCTCGGCGCCGGACTTCCCTCGTCGGCTCCCAGGGGTGAGTGGCATCGACCCTTGTCCGACCCCCTCTCCCTCGGGCTTCGGCTGGTGAGTTCGGCTCGACATCGCCTCGGAGCCATCACTGTCGGTGCCGAGGGGGGTTCTTAGCTCCTCGGAGCGGGGACCTCTGGCTCTGCCTGACAGGGGTGCATTCGAGGTCATGCGGAGTGTGTTAGAGCCTGGCTCTACTCCACAGTCGGCTCCGTCCGCCCCTCCCTCTATGCTGCCTCAGGGTAAGTCGACTCACTCCCTCATCCCGGACCGCAGAGAGCCAGCTCCTCAGGAGCCCCTGTGGGATTTCATCCTCTTCCGAGGCCTCTCCTGATTTGGCAGAAGAGCCCCCTCGGAAGAGGAAGTGTAAGAGGAAACACATTGACTCACCTGAGTCTATCACATCAGACACAGATTTGGATGATTCTGAGGGTTCCCCCCGTTCCCCTTCTGAAGATGTCTCATTTGCAGACATTCTGGAGATCCTGAAACAGAGGGGAAATTGGCCAGCCCTCAACCCTTCGGAGGACGAATCTGTGTATCTTGAGGCGCTTGGCTCTCGCCCTTCCACCTCCTGGGTGTCCCTCCTTCACCCCCTCATGCAGGTGGTTGCTAAGAAGGCATGGACGGCTCCTGATTCAGTGGACCCCACTCCCAGGAGACCCTCTAAGTTCATCACAGCTCCAGCAGACAAGCAATTTTTAACAAAAGGAGTTTCTGTGGATGCTATGGTGGTAGCTGCTGCCACAAAGAAGGAACTGGTTGATCCTTCAGTACCTGTCCATCCACCTAACAAGGAATCTAGGTCCATGGATAGGTACGGAAGATGTTCTCCTCAGCGACATTTACCATGCTCGCTGAGTTACCTGTGCCATTTCACTGCCTTCAAAGGGACTTGATCAAGGAAGCGAGTGAAATGTTAAAGGATCCTACAGCTGCGGGTTTCAAGACAAGATGAACACGCAGCTGGCTACCCTTAATTCCATATCCAACTCCTCCATGCCCTTTCTTACGCTGCCGATGGAGCGAGCAGAGCCGCAGGGACAGGTGTGGCCTTACGTAGGCACGCCTGGATGCGGCTATGCAATTTTGGACCCTTTCAAGACGTCTTTCACGAACTCCCCTTTGATGGATCATCTCTTTGGTCCTCAAGTGAAAGAAACCCTGACTAGGTGCGAGACTGATGGCAAGACCCTTTCTGCCGCCGGAGTCCGTTTTCGACTCCTTCCAGGCCTTACCCCAAAGGCCAGAAGGGTGGAAAGATGTGGTTCCGTAAACAATCTCAAGGGACTTCGCCTGACGACAGAGTCGCTTTTCCTACCAAAGGCAGAGGTGGGAATAACAATGGTAGACGCCGCCCTAGGGGCAGGGGTCCGAGAACCAGGGCAATCGGGAAGTCTTCCTGACAAGCCCTTTCAGCATCCCTGAGGTGTTGCCCGACTGCCCATCTTCGGAGGCAGTCGGGGAAGATTGTCACTGTACCCAGAACCCTGCCTACCCCTGACTCAAGACAAATGGGTACAGTCCATCATTTCAAGGCTATTCTATCCCCTTTCTTCGCTTCCAAGTCAGTCAAAAATCCCTTCCAGATGTTCCACCCGCCAAAGGGATCTAGCAGCTTTGGAAATTTCAAAACTGCTTGCAAAAGAGCAATTCAGCCAGTGCCAGCAGACCAACAAGGATCCGAATCTACTCAAGGTTCTTTTAGTTCCAAAGAAAACAGGGGACTGGAGACCGATATTGATCTCAGTGTCTTGAACAAATCAGTCAAGAAAACAAGATTTCGATGGTCACGCTGCAATCCATCCTTCCCCTTTGGGCAAAGGAAACTGGATGTGCTCTATAGACCTTCGATGCGTACTATCACATAAAATGAACAGACGCCCAGAAGATTCCTCCGCTTCAGGCTGGGAACCAGTCATTTTCAGTTCAGGGCCCTGCCCTTTGGTCTCACCACTGCCCCCGGTGTTTACCAAATGCATGGCAGTGGTAGCTTCTCACCTGAGACGACAAGGATTCCAGGTGTTTCCATATTTGGACGACTGGCTCCTCACAGCTCCCATCAAGCATCTCCTTCTGATGGCCAGAGATTATACTTTTCGCTTGTCAAAAACTGGGTATTTCAATAAATTGCGAAAAGTCTGTTTTGTCGCCTTGTCGCATTATTACCTACATAGGCAAATCTAGATACTATAAACATGTCTGCAAGGCTAACACACCAAAGGATATCAGACATTCACAAATTGGTATCACTCCTTCTCAACAACAACAGAATCAAAGCCAGGTTAGTTCTAAAGGTGTTGGGAATCATGGCAGCGCCATACCTCTCCTTCCATTAGCCAGATACCACATGCGGATCCTTCAGTGGATGCTTTTTACTCAATGGTCATACCAGGAACTTCCAATGTCTCACACCATTGTGATCACGCAGGCGCAAAAGCATCTCATGTGGTGGATGTCTTCCCCCCAGCTACTGTCGGGAAAACCCTTTGTTCCACCTCCTCCGGTTGCTACACTGACAACGGATGCCTCCCTGATCGGGTGGGGGGGGGCATTATCAGGGCAGGACAGTCCAGGGCACTTGGCAACCAAACGAATGCCACTTGCACATAAATGTTCTGGAGATGAGAGCAGTGCTTTTAGCGTTGCAAGCCCTTCAAGACTCTCTTCCCTTGGGAACAATTGCAATCCAGACAGACAATATATCTGTAGTGTGGTACATCAACAAACAAGGCGGAACCAGATCATACCCCTGTGTCGAGAAGCACTCAGACTGTGGCAATGGGCGATTTCTTCTCAGCGTTTTCTGATAGCAACGCACATCCCCGGAAGTCCAATCACATTATGGACAAGTTGAGCAGAGCTATTCTCATGCCTCACGAGTGGTCTCTGAAAGACTCTGTAGTGAGAGAAATTTTTCTCAAGTGGGGTCAGCCTTGCTGCGATCTTTTGCTACTCCCCAAAACATCAAGTGCAGAGAATATTTCACTCTATTCCCTTTACCAGGCCAACCCAGCAGAGACGCTCTAGTCCAAGTTTGGCCCCGGGACTTCTGTATGCATTCCCTCCTTTCCCACTGATCTCTCAAGTAATTCAGAAAGCTATCGCTCAGAAGGCATCCTTGATCCTCATTGCTCCTTACTGGCCTCGACAAGTGTGGTTCCCCTTTCTACATCGCTTTCTCTTGAGCGACCGTGGAATCTGGACCTAGTTCCAGATCTTTTGATCCATCAGTCGGGTCAGTTTCATCGCTCCCTCCCCTCTCTGAACCTCACTGCTTGGTTCCTCCAGTTCCAACCGTAGCCAGGCTTCCTCAATTATCTCACTCTGTTAGAGATATATTGATAGCTTCCCATAAATCTTCAACTCGAAACATTTATTTGAGTAAGTGGAAACGCTTCTCATATTGGGCACAAGGAAAGGACATAGATCCTTTCACCGCTTCCATCCAACTAGTCCTTGATTTTCTATCTGAACTCTTCCATGCAGGTTCATCTCCATCTACACTTAAGGTTCAATTGGCAGCTATTTCTAACTTCCATGTGGGTATTTCTGAATCTGCCCTAATGTCCCACAAGCTCTGCAAAGCCTTTTTGAAAGGAGTTTTTCTTCTCAGACCTCCTATAAGAAATCCTCCTTCTCCTTGGGACCTAAATTTAGTTCTTGCTTCTTTGATTCTTTCCCCTTTCGAACCTGCAGCCTCCTGTTCCTTGAAATTGTTATCATGGAAAACTCTCTTTCTGGTAGCTATTACATCAGCTAGAAGAGTTTCAGAACTTCAAGCACTCAGTTGTCGTCCTCCTTATCTTTTGTTTCATAAGGACAGAGTATCCTTACGAACTAACCCGTCCTTTTGCCTAAGGTGGTCTCACATCGAATCTAAACCAAAGCATTGACCTCCCTGTCTTTTTCCAGAGTATTCCAATAGGTCTGAACAAAATTACACTGCCTGGATGTTCATCGCCAATTGAGGTACTACTTGGATAGAACAAAACAACTCAGAAAATCTCATCAGCTGTTTGTCTCCTATGAAAGCAGAAAGGGACTTTCAGTTTCAAAGGTATCATTATCCAGATGGCTAACATCTTTGATTTCCTGGTATATCAAATTAGACAACAAAAATTGCCTAATAAACCTAAAGCCCATTCCACCAGAGCTTTGGCTACTTCTTTAGCCTTCCAAGACAGACTGCCTATTGACACCATTTGTGCAGCGGCTACTTGGGCTACTCCTCACACTTTTATTTCTCATTATAAGTTGGATTTAGCTTCTAGGCATAGAGCTAACTTTGGTTCCACTGTTCTCAGGAGTCTGTTCCGTTAGGCCACCCGGGACAAGGTGCTAGGGACGGTCCCATCCAGCAAGAATGAAGGCGAGATAGACAACTTAACATATAGAAGTTATGTTCTTACCATAACGCTCCATGTTAGTTGTCTTCTTCTCGCCTTCTTCTTGGCCCCACCCTCCTTCCCCCTGGCCTGGACAGACCTAGAGGAGTTGTGATTGTGACCTCTCTTTCTACCACCTCTTTCTTAGACATATGCTATTATGCATATTTTCTGGTTCAGGATGTAGGTCACCCTTCTTTCTTCCTGTTGTTAGAGGTGGATTCTGTTTTACAGTTATACTGTTACTATTATAAGCTGGGGTTAGCTTACAAACGAGATCTGTGGTAACTCTCGCCTAGCATTGTGGGATATAAGGGGAGCCTCGAGCCGGTGGAACCAACTCTCGAGCTTTTAGAGTGGCCGAGTCGGAGCCGAGGTCGGCTCCGAACCCATCCAGCAAGAAGAAGGCGAGAAGAAGACAACTAACATGGAACGTTATGGTAAGAACATAACTTCTATTTTAAGTTTAATTCAAGTTTGTGATTGTGTCAGTTTGGGACATTTTTTCGTATTAGGAAGGCAAAACTTCAGTATTTGAAGATGTATTTTGTGTGTTAGTATTAAGTTAACAGGTTTTGGGGGGTATTGGGGTGTGCGTCTATATTAGATGATCAAACTTTTAAAAATTCAAAAATCTAATTAAAAAAATAGGGTCTATATTAGCTGAGCAAAAGTCCGTTTACGCAAATACATAAACGTCGACACATATTGTGCGAAACGGACTATTAGCGAATGTCCAAAACCACGATTTCGGAAATGTCGAATTACCATGGTTGGCCCGTCTGTGGAATAGCTGTATAAGGTAAGTGTTGCATAGTTACGGACTTTAGGGTTATGGTGCGGGTTAAGGTAAGTGCATAGATAGGTTATGTATGTTAGATTTAGTGTAGGGTTAGAAGATGGGTTTTGTTAAATGTATGTATGTGGATTATTTATTTTGTTTGGCTATATCTATGTAGGGGAAATGTGCGGTAGTTACGGACCTTAGGGTTAGGGAGGGGTTAAGGATAGTGCATAGATAGTTGTGTAAGTGGGGTTTAGGGTAGGGTTAGAAGTAAGGTGTTTGTGCTTTACTTTAGGGTTAGACGTAGGGTTTGGTTAGTGTATATATGTGCTTTATTTATTTTGTTTGGGTAGGTAGTATGTAGTGGGTGGTGGGGTTGGCCGAGTATGACAAACATTTAAAACTTTGCCGTTTAGTGTGTTCGGGATATTAGTGGTTCACACAATAGGTGTCGGGGTTTTAGTATTTGCTTAATAGTATTTTCGCTCTCGTAATATAGACCCCAAAAAAATAAACCACAGAAAAAAACCTACCTGAACGTTTTAAGTAGGGATGCAAGACCCCTGCACCCCACAGCCCCCACTCTTTAAATATACCAACTCCAAAATCGCACTAGAGTGCAGGAAAGGAAAATCTTCCCATTCTGCACTGTATGGAGATCTCCATTGAAACGTACAAACTTTTAAATGTTCAATCATATGGTGCCGACCATATGACATTCGAACTTTTAAAAGTTTGATAACGTAATATAGACCCTTGGGGTCTATGTTTTTGTTTGTTTTGAGGGCTTTCAATAAAACAAAATGTTTTGTAAGATGTGACATAGGCTCAAATGGATATAACAAGAAGCAAACGTATAAAAGTTCAACCTGCCAAACAGTGTAATGAATGTAACACAAAAGCTGGAACTAGACATTTAGCAAAAAAGTTGTTATACATAAAAGGTGGGAATAATAACATTTTGTTGTCCAGATCTGCACCAAAGTACTATATGAGCATTTATATAGATGCATGGAATCAGGAATACCTGACATGACAAACTCATCCTCCACAAGGAAGAGTAAACCTGTTTCGTGGACATGTGCAATAAATAAACTTTATAACAAAAGGAAAAAATGACTGTCCATGACCAAGAAGGAGCAAGTGCACAATTGGAAGCACTCTATCCTTAGCCTGTACAAGCAAATAAGAGCACTAGTAAAATCCTGTAAAGCCAACTTTGAATCCAAATCAGCCACATCTACTGGAGACAATCATAAGGCATTCTTCACATATGTCCACAATCTCAAAAGAAGCACCCAGATCTGTTCAGAACTGGTGGTCAAGGACACCACATACCCAAATGCTGTAGATATAGCCAATCTGCTGGCTGACAGATGCAGCAAAAACTTCTCCCCTCTGTCCCCCATCAGTAAATCAAGACATCCCCAGTACCTGCCCCCCCCCATCCATTATCTCTAAGGAACAGGCCATCACTGCCCTCTCAAAAGCAAAAATACAGCCTCCGTGGGACCCAATGACTTCCCAGGCTGCATCCTACATGAACTCAGGCATGAACCTGAAGCAACATTAGGCACCCTATTCGACTAAAGCCTGTGTACCGGCTTTGTCCCAGCCGAGTGGAGGACAGCCACTGTCATTCCATTACACAAAGGTGGAGCGTCCACTGATCCAGCAAATTATAGACCCACTAGCCTGATCTGCTAGGCCGTGGAACAAATTATCATAGACCTCATTAACAGGGACATTGGCAGCCTCCAAATACTTGACCCCACACAGTTTCGGCTTTATGAAGGGGATGTCATGTCTGTTAAATCTGGTCGACTTCTTTGAGACAGTCACCAAAGCCATGGACGAGGGGAAGACAATGCACACCACCTACCTTGATCTGGCCAAAGCCTTTGACACTATTCCCCACTCAGGCACAGTAGATAAACTCTCTCAGCTAGGCATCAATGCATATGTTACCAGATGGGTAGCAAACTGGCTCACTGATAGAACCCACCTAATCAAAATAGGGGAAGCCACCTCAAGCAGTAGACCTGTAACAAGCAGCATACCCCAGGGATCGGTCTTGGGGCCTCTGTTATTCGGGATATACTTCTCTGAGGTGCAGGCCAAAACCAGTGGCCTATGGCTGACCAAGTTTGCAGATGACTGCAAGCTGGGTGCAGTCATCATGTGGACTCCATCCAAGAGGGTCTCACCCAAACAAATGTGCCAGAAACATGGCCTTAAGCTGAATGCCAAAAAATGCATCATCATCATCATCATCCCTTTTAGGGAGAGTGATTTCCCTGCATATTATCACATTAATAACAATGTCCTGAGTACACAATAAGTAGTGAGGGATTTGGGCACCCAGGTTGATAGCAACCTGACTTTTGACCACCATGTTGCTTCCGTTGTACGGAAAGCTTTCTACATAATCCACCTGATAAGTAAGGGTGTTTCGTCCAGGGACAAAGAGGTCATAACATCCCTGTATTCTTCCCTTATAAGGCCTGTTATTGAGTACAATACCCCCTTTGGCATATACCTCACAAAGCACATGTAACAGGAGAGACCACAGAGGTTCCTCACCAGAAGAATCTAGGGCCTCAAACATCTACCCTACACAGGCTAAAAGGCTAAATGCCCTGTCCTTCTACTCAGTTTCATACAGACTCCTCAGAAGTGACCTCTGTCTGGCATACAAAGCAATCTCCGACCCCGCCTTGATGTGACTGCTGCATATCCACAAGTCAAGCTCCACTCAAGCAAACCCATATGTGCGACCTCAACCTGGTCTGTGATATCAATAGGGCGGGACAGATTTGTGGCCCAGAGACTCCACGATCTGTGAAATAGACTCCCTCTCTATGTCAAGCAGAGTACCTCATTATCCCTTTTTAAGTGCAGCCTGGATAACTGGATGGGAAACAGAAAATTCACCCCTGGGATTCCACCTGTGTCCCTGCTGGACAGGGGTTTGGGTGCTGACTTGTCTAAATATGGGCTAAACTCTTGGCTAGGCTTATAAGGGCCTCAGGGCCAATAGCCTAGTAAACTCCTATGATTCTATACAATGATGCTTTCAGCAATGTCTTTAAATATCAATGGTCTTGCAGATAAATACAAAAAGGAAAGAATAGTGAACTATATTTAAAAATGTAGAGTGCAAATAGTTGTGCTACAGGACACACACACCTGGAAAGAACTGAACTTGTGAATTTGATAAAGAAAGGTTTTAAGGATGGTTATTCAGCAGAATATCTTGGACAAAGGAAAAGAGAGGAATACTTACAGTAACTGCAAGAGGAGCTCCAGCAGTGATAGAAGAGGCTCTAAAAGATAATAACGATAGATTTGTAGTACTAAGGGGCCACTGGCAAGGAAGGAGGATTACATTGGCATGTATTTGTATTCCACCTAAAACTGCTAGAATGGAGCTTAAGAAAATTCTGGGAGAAATAATCAGCTTTTAGCAAGGAATATTGCTAATAGGCGGGGACTGGAATTTAATTTGCAGCAGTGAAGATGTGTCTGAGGGAACCCAGAAAGGAAAGTATAACAAAGGAGGCTTTTGAAGAAATTTATGAAAATATTTGGCATGGAAGATTCAGTACTAGGAGTTCAGAGTGTGTTTAAATATTATTCTCCAAGATACAAAAACTGGGCTAGGCTGGACAGAATTTACATTTCAGAGGAACATGTGCATTTAATTGAAGGTCTTGATATGTACCCAATAACTATGTCAGATTATGTTCAAATAATAACTAAAATAAACTAAAATAAAATAAAAACACAGGGTAATGAAATAAAAATGAGACACTGATGCTTTCCCACCTATCTTTTGAAAGTAGAGGAATTTAAGGGATGGGTAGTGGAAGTTATTCAGGAGCTATTAGAGAAGATAGAAGCTTTTTCTGAAAATATAGCCAGGGAGTGGGCTAAAATTAAAGTGGAATTTAAATGTAGACTGGAAATAAAAGAAAGGGAGATACGGTTAAGAAGTAACAAGAATTATTTAGAGGAGCTGACAAATGTTAAAGTTTTGCAGAATAAGGGGAATCTCACAGAACAAGAAGAGGAGCAACTGCAGAATTCTAACCAGGAAATCAGGGATTACCTTGATATTATGCATGAGGTTAGAAAGACTGCTGTTAAGCACCTGTTTTTTGAAAATAACTCTAGAGCATAAAAACTTTTAACACAATAATTCAGGTGACAGAAAGTAGAAAAGATTGTCACTAAGCTTAGGGAGCATGTAACAAGGAAGGTAACGAGATCTTGTAGAGGTTTTAGAAATATTTCAGAAATTCTATGAACGTCTGTATAAAGGAGAGAAATATGGAAATCAAGAAACGGTACAAATGAAAATATTTATGGAAGAATTAAATATGCCAAGTCTAGAGGTAGATGAGGCTCACTTACTAAGAGGATAGGAGGAGAGGAGATAAAAATGGTGATGTATAACCAGTCTATAGGAAAGTCCCCAGGAATAGATGGTATTCATGTGGAAGTTTGGAGGTTAGGAGGGACAAACTGATAAAGATGCAGAAGATTTTGTTTAACAGTAGTTTATGAGGAGGAGAAGTAACAACATCCCAGAAGAAAGCGGCGGTTGCTGCTGTAATACCTAAAGAGAGTTAAAGATCCATCAGATCTAGCTTCATACTAAACCATGATTTTAAAGTGTTTGTCTATAATGGCTAAAGCAGAGATGGTTGCAGTCTCAGTCATAGCTGCATCACAGACCAGCTACCAGGAGGACAACCGGGCTGGCCTTGGAAATGTACATCTCTCAGAAAATGGACAGTTTTACCTTTCCACACAGGATTTAAAAAAGTCTGTTTGCAGTCAAAGAGACTTGAACTGGAGGGCAACTGTTTGGAAATAGAATCAACAGAGAGACTAAAATGCCTCAAGGCCAAGGAGAATGTGAAGCTGAGATGTCTGGAGGCTGAAGAAGATGAGAAACTGCGATGTCTAGAAGCTGAGGAGAATGAGAGACAGAGGCGACATAAAAAGGAGATGCTGAGTCTTCGCAAGGGTCATGGAGGTATTGGGGAAGGGAGTAACTGAACCCCAAAAGCAACAAAGGTCAATAAATTTTTTCCACAATTTACAGAGGGAGATACTTTTGACAGTTTTATTCATATGTTTGAAAGGGTATGTAAACAGTATAATGTTGACCAAGGTCTCTGGGTATGGTTACTGACCCCCTTACTCCATGGTAAAGCTGCAACTGCTTTTTCCAAAATTGTCTGATAGTGATTGCTTAAATTGTAATACCATTAAAATTGTCTGTTAGAGTGTTTTAAGTTAACACCTGAAGCTTATAGGAAAAAGTTTCTTGAGCATAGACGCAAGGCAGATAATAGTGTGTGTGAATATATTGCTGAGTTAAGCACTTATTTTCACAGATGGGTGAGTGGGTATCAAGTCACCACTTTTTAAGGGCTGGCAGACCTTTTGGTGAGGGAACAAACCCTTAGCACTTTGCCTGAGGACATGAGAATCTGGTTAGCAGATAGAGAATGTAACATAGCCTAGCAGATGAGTTTCGGAAAAGGGAGACCTCTACCTAGCAAGCACGGCATCGCTGCACAGGAAAGGGATACCCATTCCTGCTCATAGGTCTAAGGGAACCCATGGTGGATAGTCTAAACCATGCCAACAATGTCTGCTAGTAGTAGGTGACGGCACTAGTCCAGGTACACCGCCATGACTAAAGGTTAAATGTTTTAAATGCAACCAATGGAGCCATGTAGCATATAGATGTCCACAGAGGCAAGGTGGGGAAAAAAGGTGGGGGAGCCAGTTAGTGGGAGTGACAAAATGCCAGCAATAAGTTGTCTGGAGACAACAAGGGTAACAAACTACCACAAGAGGTTATATCATATCTTAGTAGATGGGAAAGAGGCCACTGCTAAGACAAATACAGCCTCTAACCTAACCATAATGAAGCCTGCAATAGTTAAAGAGGAGCACTACATGCTTGGGCAGTCTACTCCAGTCAGAGCTTTAGGAGGGACCCCATTCCAAATACCTTTGGCTAGGGTTTACCTTGACTGGTAGGGTGGAAATGGAAACAAACAAGAGGTGTATTTGCGAATATCCCTGCAGATGTCCTGATAGGGAATGATTTTGATAATGCAGTACCTTGTGTGCGTGCAGTGACATGCAGTCAAGCTTGGAGACAAGCATGTGGGTCTGGTACCCTGGGGAGACCCAGACAGACTGCAAACTTGCAGCCAGGACTTGTGAGGTGGTTTCTTCAGGGATGAGCTGCCCCGTAGCAGTGAGACTGAAGGTGAGCCACAGGTGGTTGTGGGTACTAATGTTCCCTTGGACAAGAGTGACTGCAAGTGCAGAGGTGAGTAGTAGTACCCAGGCTGACAGTGAGGCACTGCTGTCAGAGTATACCACACTTCCTGCAGAAGGGGAGCTGGGAAGGGTTACAAAGAGAGAGTTGAGACAGGCTCAGCTCTCAGACCCTACATTACAAGGCCTGAGGGAGGTAGCTAGTGAGACACCTGATTTTCAAGGGAAAGGGGAATCTGTATACTGGGACAAAGGGTTACAGTACAGAGAGTGGACCCCTGAGGGAGGGCTAGAGGGTGAGTGAATACAGCAGTTTATAGTGCCGAGAGCCTACCATCTAGCACTTCTAGCCATAGCCCATGATATTCCCTTTGCAGATCATATGGGTATAAAGCGTACCAAGAAACATATTGTGCAGTACTTTTATTGGCCTGGGAATTCCAGAGATGTAACAGGGTACTGCAGGACCTGTGAGCAGTGCCAAAAAATAGGTAGGGCAAGAGACAAGCTGAAAGCTCCTTTGATGCCTTTGCCTGTGATTGAGCCATTTCAGAGGGTAGCTATGGATATTGTGGGGCCTCTGAGTACCCCAAGTTCCACAGAGAAAAAGTATATCCTAGTGGTAGTAGATTATGCTACCATTACCCTGTAGTGGTGACCCTATCCTCCACTGAGGCAGAAAAGGTGGCAAATGCTTTGTTAGAGATTTTCAGTACAGTAGGTTTCCCAAAAGAAACATTGACTGACAATTTCATGTCGGACCTGCTGGCTTGTCTGTGGAAGCACTGTGGGGTGAAGCACCTAAAGAACACCCCCTACCATCGCCAGACTAATGGTCTGGTTGAGAGGTTAAACTCTACACTAAAGACCATGCTCTGGGCATTTGCAGACCAGTGTAAGAAGGAATGGGACAAATATTTGCCCATCTGTTTGCGTACAGAGAGGTGCCGAAGAAATTCACATGTTTTTCACCCTTTGAGTTGCTGTATGGGCAAAAGGTGAGGGGGCATCTAGATTTGATTCGTGATGAGTGGGAGGTTGAGTGTGAATCCCACCAGGAGTCTTTTGTGGCAGATGTCTTAAACCTCAGGACATGGCTCAGGGAACTCGTGTGCGTGGCCCAGGAGAACCTGGCAGAAGCTGAACAGAAGAAAAAGGTCTAGTACGACAGGAATGTTTGAGCTAGAGAGTATGCTGTAGGGCAGCAGGTTATGGTTCTTATTCCTGTCAGACACAAAAACCTGCAGGCACCTCTGGAGGGACCTTTCAAATTGGTAAGGAAGGTCAGTGATGTTAACTACATGGTAGAACTGCTAGGCAGGAGGCAGGGGCATAAATTGTACCATGTTAACTTGATGAATCCTTTCCATGATAGGAAGGCCCTGGTGGTAAGTATTTGCAGTGGATGGCGGGAGGAGTCTGAGGGGGATCTGGTGACTGATCTCCTCACTGAGGCTTGGACTGACACCTCAGTGGAAGGGGTAGCAATGTCCCAGCAGCAATCCCCTACCCAGGTTTGAGAAATCTGAGCAGTGTTACAGGAGTTTGGGGACATATTCAATGAGAAACCAGGATGTACCCACCTGGTGCAGCACCATGTGGATACAGGACCCCAAAGATTTATTAAGCAGGCCCCTTATAAGGGTACCTGAGAGTCAAATAGACTCTGAGGGAGGAGGCACAGGAAATATTGGAACTAGGGATAATCCAGGAGTCCATCAGTCCCCTGGACCTCCCCAGTGGTGCTGGTACCAAAGAAGGATGGCAGCACTAGGTTCTGTGTGGACTATAGGAAATTAAATAGTCACACAGAGTCAATTGCTTAACCCATGCCTAGGACAGATAAAGCCTTAGAGCAGCAGGATGGGGCTAAGTATCTTACCACTATTGATTTTACTGGGGTTACTGGCAGGTGCTGTTGACTCCCAGAGTTAGAAAGAGGTCAGTATTTGTGACATCTTTTGGCTTGTATGAGTTCACGAAGATGCCCTTTGGGATGAAAACCACTTCAGCTACTTTCCAGGGGCTGAGAGATCATGTGCTAGCAAGAGCAGGAGATTTTGCCATTGCTTACCTGGATGATATTGCCATCTACAGCCATTCCTGGCAAGAGCACCTTCAGCATGTCAGGGGAGGTCCTGGGAAGATTACAGAGGGCAGGGTTTACCAGGAAGCCCAGTAAATATCAGTTGGGGTATGGCAGAAGTCTCTTACCTGGGACATAGTGTGGAGAGTGTTAAGATCAGGCCAGAACTTGCTAAAGTGGAAGCCATTCAGGCATGGCCTGCCCCTGTTACCAAAAAGCCAATGAGGGCATTTTTAGGGACAGCAGGACACTACAGAAAGCTTGTCTCCAATTATAGTACTGTAGCTGCTCCCCTTGCAGACCTGACCAGGAAAAGTAGGACAGATGAGCTAGTGTGGACCCCAGCATGTGAGCAGTCATTATAGAAGCTTAAAGGAGTTTTGGGAGGACCCCCTGTGTTAGCCAGTCCAGATTACAGCAAAAAACTTGTTGTGCAGGTGGATGCTTCAAACCATGGGGTGGGGGCTGTACTCAGCCAGGTTCCTCAGAGGGAGAAGAGCACCCAGTAGTATATCTCAGCTGTAGGCCCCAACTCAAGGAGGAATGCTGTACAGCTGTATAAAAGGGAGGTCTAGCCGTAGTGTGGCCACTGCAGAATCTTCAGCCTTATCTGTATGGAAGGAAATTCACTGTAGTTACAGACCACACTCCCTTAACATAGCTACATTGAGCCAGACAGCAAAATGGCAAGTTACTAAGGTGGCGCCTAGGTTAGCGATGCCAATGCAGATGGGCTGTCAAGACAGGGAATGGAGTAAGGTATTCTCAGATAGGGTCAATCCTCTCAAGCAGAGTTTCTCAATAGTCATTTGAAAAACTAGCATGAATCTCTGGGGGGGGGGTAACAAAAGAAGATACTCCCAGCCCAGCTAGTTAGAATTTTGTAAATGTTATTTTTGAATATAAGCATAATTCATATGCTGTATTACAAATATATTAGAACTGTATGTTTTGTGTATATCAAACTTCTGGTAAAGAAGAGTGTGTGTGGAACAGGGTTTGTACAGTACTGAACTTAAAGATGTATCCACAGTGTACCCTAATGGAAAAGAACAGAAAATTATATACACTGTTGTGATTGTTTAGATTATATATTTTAGCAATGGAAAATGAAACTCAGGAAGTTGACTTCAGAAAAATAGCTAACCATTTAAATTACTTTATGGTCACATAGTAAAGGGACATTATCTTTCATTTTCAGTGCAGTAAGAGACACGATGTCTAGAACTAGAAGTTTTTTGTATTGTCTTGGAAATGTTTATTGTTTTATATCTTCCAGGATCTCCCTTAGATCTAAGAGAAGTCCCTGTTTATGTATTTTCACAGGTAGATGCTAACTGTTACCAACTACATCAATGGGGGTTGCCCATTGGTATAGAGTTAGATGACAAGAGGTGATGTCATTCTACAAGTATCCCAGCAGTAATATTTGGGATATTAATTTAAGACCTCTCTGAGAGAGAGAGAGAGGGAAGGAGCAATTTGTATTTTGTCTTTGACCTGACAGCATCAATTAGAAGACACATTCACCACATCTGCCTGCTTGTTCTGTAAGTAAGTTGACTAGGGTATAGTAATTCTCTTAGATTCAGTCATGAATATAGTGAAGTATAGCTTAGACGTTTTCTGTATTTATTTGTGACTGTCCTGCAATGTTGTTTAAGTATTTCCTGTGATTTTGAACTCTGATGTAACTGTGATTGTTTACTGAGTATTTTCTTGTTCTTTTACTGTTTATTATTAAATATATTTAAACCTTTCATTGTGGCTGATATTTGTGAGACATATTTAAGTTCTGAGAGTACTTGCATATTTATTTGGTGACACCGTGGGCCACTCCTAGTAGCCTTGCTCTTGGTCAAACTACCATTTGGATTAATGGCAACATTACACAGTAAGATTAGGCACCCTTTTTTAAGGGCCTTAAAGTAGCTGATAAGGACGTGGCTGATGGCAGTAATAACTACCTTATAGTCTGGGCAGAAGGGGGGCATAGCTAGTAAACCTGTGACAGCCTTTCCCAGGTGTGTGTGTGTGTGTGTGTGTGTGTGTGTGTGTGTGTGTGTGTGTGTGTGTGTGTGTGTGTGTGCGTGTGTCAGCTACTTGGGCAGGGGTACGAAGCACTGGTTGGACAAAGAGGGTGCTGGAGGTCTTGGCTTGGCTACTCAGATGAGATCTCAGCTCTATAGCTGTGACAATGGGGAGTCTTAGTGGGGATCGGAGAAAGAGGGAGACGCCAGCCCCAGACTGACTGTGGTCTCTGTGTGCTCTTAAAGGAAATTGCACTTTATTATGTGTGTACTTGTCATCCTCCCAATGTATGTCCACCACTGGTGAGGACTGAGGCTCCTTGATTACTGGGCCAGTGTTGGGGCATCACAGCAGGCATATAGAGCTACCCAGATCAGTTAAAGCCCACTCTACTAGGTCTATGGCTACATCTTCGGCTTTCTTTGCTAAACTTTCTTTGAATGAGATTTGTGCTGCTGCTGCTACTTGGTGTAATCCTCATACTTATGTTTCGCACTATAAATTGGACTTAGTGTCTAGGAGCAGGACTTCTTTTGGTTCCTCTGTGTTCCGGCTTATCCTTCCTTGAGGCCACCCAGGGTTCATAGTAGCTGGGGACTCTGACCCATCAGTGATGAATAATGACACAGATAGCATCAGATAAAGAGTTATGTACTTACCATAACTTGGAATCTGTGCTATCCATTAAAAAGTAAAACATTTGAAAAGCACCTTCAAAAAGACTTATAAAATGTAGAAAAGTGCTCCAGGGCCAACAACACCATAAGCTCCACACCAGTTCAAATAGATAAAAATGAGACTTTATTCCAAACTCATGGACAAGTTGCTAACCACTTTTATCCCTCTTAATACACTCTGGGACTTCTTCAGAACAAAGAATGAATAAAAAAAAAACCTCTTATATATACCTACTAATTAAACAACAATTAAAATTTAAAGAAAAGTAAATGTTAATATATATATATATATATATATATATATATATATATATATATATATGTGTGTGTGTGTTGAAATGCTGTTTTCAGCTTGGGTGGAACCATTTAGGACAAGTTGTGTTTGGAAACAGGTGAAATAACCCTATAACATCTTAAAATGTACTTTTCTAAAAAAGTTTGAAGATCACAGAGAAACCAGATAAACTTGAATCAGTTTGTCAAAGATCCAAAGCTCTCTTTTTTAACACAGGGAGTAATGAAATATAGTCATTGAGACCTGGTGCAACATTTGCATTGAGCTTAATCATCCTGTATAACTCTCCGAGTTCTATCTGCAACTCCCACCACCCTCCCCTAATGTTCTATGGCGCAACTTCTAAAATACCAAACTTGAATTTTGTGTGGCCCTGATATGCGAGAGTATGTTTAAAAAGAGCATTGTTAGAATTTCCCTTAACAATAGTGTACAAATGTTCATATATTCTAGATCTAAATCTTCTCTTAGTTTTCCCTATGGTCTAGTATGTTCCATAATATATTTATTATTCCTTCCTGTTTTGTAAACAAAACTTGTAATATGACCCAATATGTTACAAATCTCCCGATTACCTCTAAAAATATTCCAGTTCTTTTTTAATATTGTTCTCTCTGCTTTTTCTCCTTCACTGTATGGTAAAAACCATATTCACGTTGAACCTAGAATAGCTATTACCACTGGGAATGGGTGTAGAAACAAGATTACCATTATACAAAAGTGGTTTATATTTTTTTCCCCAACTGTCCAGTAACTCTTTAGCAATATTTGCTAAAATTTTGACTGGATATCCTCTTGATTTAAACATTTTTGTTATAAAATTCAATTCACTAATGAATCTGTCCTTATTTGAACACATCCTAGCAACTCTCACAAGTTGCCCTTTGAAAATATTTTTCTTATTATGTGCCAGATGGCAACTTTAAAAATCAAGGTAGCTGTTCGAAAAGGTTTCCTTTCTGAAAATTTTGGAAACAAATGTACAGCTCTCTGTCTTTAGAAATGGTCACTTCTAAGTAATAAAGTCTTTAGAGGTGTTAGATGTACATTTGAAGTAGTTACATACTTGGTTTATATATTCAAGAAAAGCATTCGTATCTGTCTGATCATCCTTCCTAAGGATATAAATATTGTCCAAATAATGAAGGTATGTAAACCGAGACTGACTAAAAGCAGTACCTGTGCACTGTGCTATCTAGTGTCATTATTTATCACATTCCCACCCTCCTTTCCCCTTCCTTCTGGGGATGTGGTAGAGCTGGAATGATGTTTTACTTAGGGGATAATTTAGTCTCCTGGGCAGACGGTGCTGCCTTTTCTTGTTCAGCAAACTCAATCTGAGGGTTACAGGTCAGCAGGGGATTGTGGGAAGGGGATGAGCTTGAGCTCTGAATCTGTCCATCAGCTGCCGGCTCAGATCCAAGTTGGATCCAAGACCCATCTGTGATGAATAATGACACTAGCTAGCACGGATTCCAAGTTGTGGTAAGTACATAACTCCTTTTCTGGATCTTTCATTTCTGAAATTGTTTGTGATAGTGACCATTTCAAAATGTTATCCCTTCACAGTTTCTCACCCCTTATTCCTCATTTGAGTTTTCTGGTGACTCTTAGATTTAAAAGATGCATATGATCATTTTCCTGTAGATCCAGAGAAGAAACCTCTCCCTCTAACCACCAAAAATATTTCTAACCTGCTCACCTTTAAATACTCCCTAAAAGAGTACTTTACAAAATCATGGACCTGCTCCTGTGCCAATCCTGGCTGAACTTGCTTACTATATTTTACTCTTCCCCCTTCACCCTTCAGCATAAGTCACACCTCACAACCCTCTCCAACCTACTGCTCCACTCCTTTCTTTTGTTTATCGGACTTCCCTATCTTACCCACTTCATCCTGAAGACCTTTCCTGTACCTCTTTCCTCCCTACTCACCTAAGCTACATGAAGACACCACACCCTGCACTCTTATTTCCTTTTCTCTCCATCATTTTTCCTTATATAACCATAATATGAACACCATCTCTCGTACTAAGACATCACTCAATTTCCCCTCATTACCTATTAATATTTCTTTTAAATATCTTGTTAGAATTGTCTCAGGTGTCATTTATTGCATACTAATCTATGTAACAAATAATATGATTAATGAGTTTTTCCTTACATATTTTCCTCCAGCTCATGTTGTTTTTCATTGGTTCTATTATGAAACATATGTTCTGTTTTTCACTCCTGTGTTTTGTAGTGAACATGATACTTTGTGATTTAAAATATCTGTAATTGATTCTTGAAAGATTATGATTGTGGAGCTTTTCTTCCTGGGCCTCTGCTGAAAATGGGCCCTTTCTGGTCCAGTCAGACTTTCCTGATAAAAAAAAAAAAAAAAAATGTCAGATAAATAATTGAGTGTTTCTGATTTATTTCTGATAAGGTTTTTAGTGGTTTTCTTTTACCTTTGCAAAAAGTGACAGTTTGGGGAAGTGCAAGTGTGTGTGTGTGTGTGTGTGTGTGTGCATGCGTGCATGTTTGCGCACCGCTTCTGAACACTTGCTTGAAAACTTACCTTTTGACCGACTCATTCCAGCACTTCTTAACTGCTTTCAGACCTCTTCCTCTACTGTTGCATGGCTATTTACTCTGGTCCTGCTGGCTTTTCTCCTGCTGTACCTAAAAAGAAGAAATAGCATAATAAAAAGTCCTTGCTTTCACCATGGGCTTAGTCAGTCACTCTGCCATTGGTGGGTGTACCTGTAGTAGCCTTCCATTGTTGCTCAGACCACTCAATCAATTATCTGGGTTCCTCTAGTGTATTCCTTTCAACCAACATGGACCGGGAGTCAGCCATGCCCTCTTTGGCTGTTTCAGTTTCCAATACAGGTTTGGGAGAACCATCAACTTTGAGTGTGGAAGACACTCAAGGGGATGTTTCTCAGGGTAACCGGGGGAAAGAGATCTCTTCATAGGGCTGAACTGCTATATCCGCATCAGTCTTCTGTCATGGTGTTGCCTGCATGAAAAAAAAAAAAAAAGTTGTTTATCTGAAGACATTGTGTCAGAAAAGATGATTTTCTTACCTGAGCTAGATAGTTATTACTGGCTGTTAATTCTGGTCTTAGAAATTCTTACCTCAGGGCAATGTCACTAAAGAAGTTCCCTCTGGAAAATCTGTCCAAGCATGGTGACACAGACATACCTTCTATTCCTGTAGTTTCCCAAGCCCATTACTCTGATTCTGAGGAAACCTGGTCCTCTCCACCTCCTTGCAGAAATGTTCTTTCTCTCAGACTGTTTCTAGTATGAATAGGTTCATAGGTAGGTACTAATCTGTCGGCCCAAGGGCCTACGTAAACCTAGCCAACAAGGTTCCCTGGCTTACGCCACCCAAGAAAGTTATTTTCCTGTGGCACTGTTGAGCAGACACAGAAGTGATCCCTGGAGTATATTTCCTATTTCCCATCCACTCATCAAGATTTTTCTTAGAGTGCTAATGAAGAACTTTGCTTGACATAGATGAGTATCCTGTTCCAGAGTATGGGAAGTCACTGGGACAGGGATCTATCCCTCCAGCATGTCCTGTTTATTGTGGTGACAAGGATTAGGTCCCTAGAGCATGTAGCTTGGAGGGATTAGGATTTCTTTAGGTAAAAGCATGTCCAACAGCTCTGGGTTTGACATAGCTTTATATGTTAGGCAGAGATCACCTCGGAGTAGGCAATATGCTAAGGAGTAAAGCTGGAGTTTTTTGAGACGGTCAGTGTAGGGCATCTGTTTGAGGCCAGTAATGCTCTTTGTGAGATACTTATGTGGCCTTTCCAGCTGCTGCAGATGTCTTGTGAGGTACATTCCAAAAGGGGCATTGTACTCTATCATAGGTCTAATGAGTGTCGAGTAGAGGGGAACAATGACCTCTTTTTTCCTGGATGAGATCCCTTTTATGATGAGGTGTGCCACATAAAAGGACTTCCTGACTACTGTGGCAGTGTGACTATCAAAGGAGAGACTACTGTCCACCTGCCTCTCAAGGTCTCTTATCACACATTTGGTGTTAAGTAGATTGCTGCCTATGTGGTAGTTCATAGGTACAGAGTTTTTACCAAAGGGGATGACACTGCACTTTTTGGCATTGAGCTTGAGGCCATGGCTCTGACACCAGGCATCTTTCTCAGCGAGTCCCTTCTGTAGGATGTCCACATCATTTGGGGACTTGACATGAATGAGGTATTTTTGTTGGAGGTGGATTTTCCCACTGAACTCAGGAGATGATATATGTTGCATGTGGATATACCTCTTTCAAAACCCATCCCTCCCATCTTGCCAGCCTTGGAGGATGTGTCTAATGCTGCTTGTATTAATCCTGACGGTCAACCCTCAGTTCTCATAAAGGTGGATCAACAGCATAAAACTACCCTTAAACTAACGAATGTTTGATCTGATGTTGTCTATTTTCATCCGATTCATCCTTTGGATCGTCTGGATCAGACGTTGACTCGTTTTCCTGAAGCTGTAGATCGGAGGCTTTGACCTCCGCTATGCATAATTCTCTGTTTTCCACTGAAGTGCCTCAGATCTCATTTGCTGCCTTATCTTTCAGATGTATTTTCCTAGGGCTCTGAGTTTCAACAATGTTTTCCTAGGGCTGAGTTTCAACAATAAGTGATTGTTCCTTTTCTAATAATAGAGATTTCTCTTTCCCTACCCCTTTTTAACTTCATAGTATTAGAGTAGTTGTTCGGAAATAGTTGATTATTTCTAAGTTTTGCAAAGTGTGTTGTGTGTGTTCTTTTTCCTGTTTAAGTAGTTGGATAAATGTGTTTTTATCATAGTTTTCTTCCTGATAATTCTTAGGGTGAAATCTTGTACATTTTTCAGTGCTTATTCATAGTAGTTTTAGAAGAAGAATTCTTTGTACAAACATATTTTTTATTGTTATTTTTACACTGATGTCCAACAAAACCCAAAACTTTTAGGAACATGGCTTATGGACATAAATTTCCACCTTAAGACCTGCACTCTTTATATGTTTATTGTTTGGGTGCTGCCTACCTTGATGTACATCGCAGTATTTGTACCTCTTTCGGAACTAGGGCCGTTCAGGGCTGCAAAGAGAAATTAATCTTAAAAATGTTGCTTCCCCTGAGACAGGGTATTCTTCTTCTTCTCAAACTTCAACATCTAACACTTCTAGACCAGCTTCAGCTTTCCTGGATAAGAAAATGGACAAGAAAAAGGAAGAGGAGAGAGAAAAGTCTAAAGAATGAGCTAGATCAGAAGAGAAGAGCATAGAAAAGGCTAGAAAAAATGTCTCTGGATCTGTCAGATCCTTTGGGTCAGGTACCTAAGAATCTGAGGAAGTTGAAACAAATCTCCCTCAGCTCATCCAAGATTTTCCTTGGAGACAGTGAGTCTTAGATTCCATCTCCAGTTCTACAACAGAGATAATACTCCAAACATCTATCAGTGGAATCGTCTTCGAGGTATGTCTGGTCTACCAGAAGTCTTACCAGGATGGACATCAGTCAAATGATGCGGCAATTCCTGAGGCCACAAATCCAACTAGAGTTCTCCCTAGTGCCATCTTCTTTGGGTGCTCTGGGTTCAGGTTATACCAAGTAATACCAAGTAAACCACTCCTAACTGCTTGGAAAGAGGAACCAGAACCAAAATGCCATGTGTAGCACCAAGTTTTATTGCAGACAAAATTAATCACCTGGTATTTTGGTGTTGGTTCCTCATTTCGAGCCGTTTGGAGTGGTTTACTTGGTACGACTTTTTTTGTGCTATTTGGTTTCATTTGAATATCATTACTCTGGGTACTGGTCCAACTGTCTCTCCATTGTTTTTCCGATACCGGACCATCTGTAGCATCCAGGCTCCCTGGGTCCACCCCCCCCCCACAGCAACAGTGTACATCAGTTGAAGCCGACAGTTTGCATAACTTTGATTTGATCACCATCCCTTACTGTCTCACCTATGAGAGCTTATGCTAATTGGGGCTGGGATTGTTCCTTTATCTTCAGATCGGGGGACATTCCCTCAGCTCCAGTCACAATGTCTGCTTTTGAGTTGTTTGAATGCATTTTGGCTATACTAAGAAGTCAGGTGCTAACTTTAAGCTCGGATCTGTCCAAACCTCTTTTGGATGTTGTGAATCACTCCAATTATCTAGATCAGCAGTCATTTCCTTTAGGCCTAGAAGATACTCATCTCTCAAGTTTCCAGTCTGAGTCTGACCTATATCCTGAGATTCCCTTGAGACAAGGTCCTAGAAAACAGATTTGCAAACAGAAATACCTGGACTCCTGGATAGAGTCTGCCACAGAAGGCATAGATCTGGATGAAGGTGAAGGTTCCCCAAGATCCCCTCTAGAAGTTGACACCTGTGGTGACATCCTAGAATTGATGAAGCAATGAGGGGGTTGGTCCACTGAAACTCATACACCAGATGAATCTGTGTTCCTTGAGGTGTTTGGTATTAACTCATCTGTGTCCTGGGTGGTACTACCTACTTATGCCCTTATAGACCTGATGGCTCAGAGAGCACAGAAGGAGCTGGTGTAGTGGACACTCTCTCCCAAAAAACAGGACTCTGGCCACCCTGAAATATAGAAAGCACTGGAGCAATGGTCCTCCAGTATGATGCCATGGTAGTAGCTGCAACCATGAAAAAGAAACTGTCCAAGAAGAGTCCTTCTGTCCACCCTCCCATCCCCTGCAGAGAATCAAGGGCATTGGATAGGTTCAAGAAATGGACATGTGCTTCAGCGACTTCCATACTTAGAGTGCTGAACTATCTTATCCATATGACACATTTTCATAGGGACCTGACCCAAATGCTTACCAAGCCCCTTGTGGGTAACTTGTAAGCTGGCATTCATAAAAAATCAGTAGACTTACTAAAGTCTGCCCTGCAGTCTATGTCTAATGTGTCCATGTGTGTGCTCTCCAATGCAGATGGTGGCACAGCCAGACAGAATAACTATGCATCAGCATGCTTGGATGTGCCTCTGCAATTTTTGCTGAAGGTTTTAAGACATCCTTCATCAATGCTGCATTCGATGGTTCCACACTTTTTGAACCAAAAGTTAAATAAGCTTACTAGGCGGGAACAATATGGCAAAACCCTGTCTGCCATTGAAGTCCACTTCTCCACTCTTCAGTGGACCTTTTCTAGGAACCAAAGGGTGTTTTAAGAAGATGAGGTTCAGAAAATCACAGGGTTATCACCAGGATACTCCTGGAGACAGGACCATTCAGGACAGAAGCGGAGGTTACTCAAATGGATGTCGCCCTAATGAGAGAGGCAGACCAGATAATTTGGGTTTTTGCAGTCCCTTTACCAGGAAATCCTACTAGCACTTCTAAAGAGTTACCTGACTTTCATACACTGGAGGCAGTCATGGGGTACTTAACCTTACACCCCCAAGCCTGACCAAATATTACAGTGGAGTCCTAGGTGTTAAGGTTAATCACCAAAGATTGTTCCATTTCCTTTTCTTATCCTCCTAAGAAGGAAAGAACGATTCCTGACATTCCACCCAGTCAGTTGGAATCTGTAGCAACGGCAGTTGTCATGTTGCTAGGAGTTGGAGAGTGGCATAATGGTTAAGATATCAACCTAGATGACTTGAGGGTCTTAACATGGAAAACCGTTTAACTGATTGCTCTGACCTCTACAAGATAGCTGTTTGAGTTTCAAGCACTTATGGTGAGTCAACCCTCTCGTTTTCCTTAGGGATAGGGTTTCTTTGAGAACTTTTATCCTTCTTTTATGCCTAAAGTGGTATCTAAGTTGGTCAGGCTTATTTTTACAAACTAGTGGAGAAGTTCATACTTTTACAAAGCAATGTAAGTTTAATTCCTTCTCTACGTCCAGATTAGGTTGTGCTTTAACCATTCTCCATGGGCTCCTGGACTCTACTTCTTCTTCCCAAATGTCATTACCTAGGGTAGTCGTTTCTATTTTTGTGTTTGTTTTTGTTATGTTTTATGTAAAGTATTATTCCTGTTTGTAGCATTGCATAGTTCTTTATTTTCATATTAGTTGTGCATATTCTTTGTTTTGTTATAGTTTTAGTTTTTGAAGGTAATATAACAGTGTTCAAGATGTAGCTTAATAGACTCACAAACATTTAAAGCTTTCTTTTACTGTATCTTAGATGCACACTTTATATGGGTTACCCTTTATGAATATAAACCATTGGAATGATATACTCATGTAGGTCTATTTAACATTTAGTTGAGTTTAAGAAGAGGTCATACTGCTTTAACTTGCTTTAGCAGAATTGTTTGTCTATCATAGATATTTAACTCCACATGGTAAATTAGCTTGTAGAGCCAAAGAGAACATTGAATAATGTGTGATATCTAGGGAAACCTTGTTTTTACCTGTGTCAGTGCCAAGCTAATACAAGCCCTGTGTTGATAGCTCAGAGAGACCCTGCCACTGCCTTTATAAAAATGTCTGGCTTGGACAAGGCATCTGAAAGGTAGATAAACTCAAGAAATGTGGGTCTGTTGTGTACTGACCTGTGTGTACTCTACTGAACAAGTGTAAATGTTGTAATGGCAACATTAAGGCCTTTAGCAAAATATGTACTGTGGGATGATGCATTGTCAGCCGTATTATGAGTAAGGGTGTAAAACGGAAAAAATTGTGCAAATGTGAATAAAAGCATTGGTGAGTGAAACTTTCTTTTAGTCTTGATGGCCACCAATCCTTCTAGGATGTTCTTCGTATTTCACTATTGCAGTCATTACATTTGGGTAATCTGCTGGTAGGCTGCCCTCAGTCGACCTGATTAACAAAGTCTTGGGTCCTGTGTCGGTTGCTGTCCCTTCTTCCATGATGTCAGGTCGTCAGGGGTATAAAACATGCAGCCGATGCCATTACATCAGTCTTTCTTGCCGCGCGGTGCCCAAAGCAGAAGCAGTTCGCAAGTGCCAGTCGGCCGACTCCTGAAATTTTTGTTTTCGAGTTTCAGAACCAAAGTCTTCAACTAAAAAGCTAAGTACCCGTTGAAACTTTTCTTGCTCCTTACCGATGTCAGTAAAAGTTAATAATTGCATTACTTGTGGGAAGCAAATACCTCATAAGGATTTTCATTTGTACTGTATTCCTTGCCTAGTCCCTGACCACAACATGCCTTGCTGTCGATTTTGTGCTAAATTTAATCAACGCACTATTAAACGTCAGTATATTTTTGCTTCTAAATATTTTGGCTCACTATTTAATTATCCAGAAATGTTGTCAGTTAGCAATCCGACTACCGGAATACCTAAAAAATGCAAAGAAAAAGACAGAGACAGGCCATCGAGGTCCAAAACTGACAGCGACGCTTCTCCTAAGCCAGTCGCCAGTTCGCCGGTACTCAGTGAGGCGCTTTCACAGCCCCTGATACCCACTACTACTGATTCGCAGGCCTCTACTGAGACCCATTCGGAGTCCACGAGATGCTTCAGTTATGGAATCCGCGGATGTCTCTACCTTAGATGGGTCCAGAGCCACTGTGCAGGCACCGGCTTCTGAGGGTGTTTCCAGGCCTACAGATTTGTATATTAGATCAATGCCATCTTCAAAACTAAGGCCAAAATAAAAATCTATGACTAAAAAAACGACGTCTGGGCCACATGTGAAGGCCCCTATGCCTAAAAAACAGATGATCAAAATGTCTGAAGATTAAATTACTCTGATCAGGGGTAGCCAACCCCACTCTTCTAAGAGGCCTAGGCAAGACATTGATTATGAATCTTCTGAACAGGATTCTGTTTCCTCTGACTCTTGTAATGAACAGGATTTGTCTATACAAACTTATGAGGACTCTGATTCAGAAGATTCCATTCCTTCTGCTTCTCCCCCTGAGGATTTTTCTTTTGGGGAAACTTTACATACCTTACGGGAACATTTCCACTGGGAAAGTCAAGATTTCTCTGAATCTAAAAAGAGACTTAGGGATTTTCTTCTTCTTCCTCAGCATAGGCCTTTGGCTATACCTCCTGTTCTAGGCATTGGTTGATGATGTTTTTTCAGAATCTAGTATGGCTCTTGATTCTCTGCCTCCGGCTCCTTGTAAGCCAGACAGATACTACAGGGTTCCTGACTCCCACAAATTCCTTTTCAAAAATCCTATTGCAGATCCTGAAATCATTTCTCAGGGTCCCAAGGGCATTAAGGCCTCTACTGCTAAAAATCCTACTACTTCCGATTGAGATTCCTGGACGCTGGATAGATGGGGTAAGAAGGTTCACTTCTGCAACCTTGGCAATCAGGGCCTTTCAAACTGTCAATTTCATATGCTTAAATATCAACAGCATATCATGGGACTGCTTAAACAAAAAATTATGTTAATTTCTGACTGTGTGGAAAATAAAGATTTACAGGATTTATTGCATTCAGCTGAACAAGTTGGAAAACATACTTTGCAATGTGGTTTTGATTCTTTGGAGGCCTCCTGCAGGGCTGCTGTAACTGGGTCTGTGCTAAGAAGGCATGCTTGGCACAGAGCAGACTTTTCCTGATCATGTTAAAGCAAAATTGTTGGATGCTCCTTTACAACAGGACTGTCTCTTTGGTAATAAGGCTGAAGAGGTTTTAAAAAAGATGGAAGATAAAGCAAAATCTATGCAAACTGTGAAAGATTTCTTACAAGTGCAACCTCCAGGATTTAGTAGGCACTGGCCTACTAAGAACTGGTCCTTTCCAGTTCCTTCGCGACCCACTCAAGTCAAACCCAGACATTCCAAAGGCTCCAGGTTTCAGTCACAAGGGCCTTTTAGAACAAAACAATGGGGTGCCTCCTCCTCCAAATCTGGAAACAGCAAGGCACCTCCCTACGGTAAGCAGTCTCAATGACTTCCCTTTACACTTACCAAGCACTTACCTTTCGGCCTCCCCTTTGGGGGGAAAACTGGCACTTAATGCAAGAACCTGGAAACTTATAACCCAAGACAAATGGGTTTTAAATATAGTATCCCAGGGATACAGATTTCATTTCCACGTTGCCAATCCCAAACGGATGGCCAGACCTGCCCCCAAATCAGTGGGCAGAGGCCCAGAAACAAGTACTGTCCCTCATGAACATGGGAGCTATTCAACCAGTACCAGAAGAGCAAAAGGAACAAGGTTTCTATTCAAGACTTTTCCTGGTACCCAGAAAAGACAAATCATGGCGTCCAATTCTGGACTTATATACTCTAAACACACTACTGGACATTCCAAAATTCAAGATGCTGACTCTTCAACAGTTACTTCCTATGCTAGGCAAAGATGCCTGGTTGGTAACTCTAGACGGGCTTACCTGCATGCCCCAGTCATGGAATCCTGCAGAAGATACCTCCACTTCAAAGCAGGCTACTTGCATTACCAGTTCTCTGCACTGCCCTTTGGCTTATCTACTGTGCCCAAGGACTTCACAAAGTGCCTGGCTCCAGTAATTGCATTTTTCAGACAAAGAAATATTCAAATATATCCATATCTGGATGATTGTCTAATTCAGGCAGAAAACAGGGACATTCTTCTAAAACATCTGGCATTTGTAAAAAGGGTTCTAACTTGTCTAGGGTACACCATAAACGAAAAGAAATCACAACTGGTACCCTCTCAAAAAATTACATTCCTGTGTGCAAGCTTGAATACAACTGCCCAGACGGCTTACCTTTTGCCAGAAAAGCAAATTCATTTGGTAACTTACTTCAAACAGGTGGCCACAAAAACCCTGCTGTCTGCAAGGCAAATTCTGCAGGCCTTGGGGTTCATGGCCTCCTGCATTCTTCTAATTCCATATGCAAGACTGCATATGAGGAAACTTCAGTGGTACTTAAAAAGTTTATGGAGTCAACACTGTCACAGCCTGGAAACAATGAATCTGAAGTAGGCAGACTTCATTTGTCTGCAACCTGTGGGGTATCGGATCCGACCTCGGATCCGAGCCGGCATTTCAAAAGCTTAGGCTCCGAGCTCCTAGCTCCTCCCTCTTACCCATAACCCCTTGCCAAGCCCTGACTGACCTCAGATTTCGTTTGCCGCTTTTCAAGTTGCGACGGATTCCTGAGCTCCTAGTGCAGATAAGTTGTTTTTGACAGAAAAATTTTCAAAAACCTTAACTTTTTTAATTTTATTAGTTAGAAGTGATTGTGTTAGGCTTTCCTCTCTTTATTTTAAACTTTTCTCGGTTTTGTAGTTTGTGTGTGTGTGTTTGTTTGAGGCCTGTTAGGGCTTAACATGTCTGAAGCCCATAAGGCTGTATTCTCTAAATGTACCGAGTGTGGCCATAAGCTGTCCCCAGCAGATGGCCACACTCTGTGCGTTAAATGCTTGGGGGTTGAACACCTGTCATCTGGTTGTACCATTTGTGCAGGGTTCAACCCCCGAGCTTTGAGGGAGCGGAGGTCGAAGCTGGTGCTGGCGGGACTTCTCCCTCCAGATACCGCTTCGGCTTCTGCCCCTTCTACTCAGCAAGCAGTTGCTGTGGGCTCTCCTCCTCCGGCTGGGACTCAACCTCCCTCTAAGATGCCGGAGGAGAGAGAGTCTTCTAGGAGAGAGAAGAAGGAGAGGCACAGGAGAGGCACCACAAACAGAGAGCTGAAACCTCCAGTTCGGCTCCTCCATCTAAGCGGGCCTCCCTGTGCCTTCTAGCTTTCCTCCTCCTCGGCTCCACTCCCTCGGTTCTCTCCTGGGCCCGAGGAGGAGGAGGCTAGCCCTTCAGCGAGGTCCCCAAGGCTCTCTAGGTCCGCTTCGTGGCCTCCACCAGATCCACATTCTCCATGAGTGAAGCAGATATGGACCGGATGATGAGGAAATTCATCCAGGCCCAAATGCAAATGGGAGTGCTCCTAGCCCCCATCCGGGAGGGCGACCCTTTTCGCCTTTGGCTCCTTCTCCGACCCATACCATGGGTTCGGAGCTGTCGGCGCCGGGCAGAGTTGGATCCGGGGTGGGTCGGATCCGATAGGTCGGCGCACCTCGGATCCGCCCCATCCTTGAGTGCTTGGTGCCGGACCCGACCTCTCGAGCCGAGGACCGAGCCTCGGGTCCGAGGGAGCTGGTGTATCTTCGGCTCCATCTAGGTCGGAGCACACGGTCTCTCGGATCCGGCGGTCTCGGCTCCGCCCGATCCGCGGCCAGATCCGAGTGGGGGTCGGCTCGGGTTTAGAGAAGCTGGCTCCCCTCGGCCTTCGACGTAGTGGAAAGGGCACTGTTGAGGACTACGGACCCCGGTCCCTGCCACGGCTCCATCCCGCACTCCCTTGCAGTTGGGCCAGGCCCCACCAGCCGGTCCCAGGGACAGCCCGCCTCGATGTCCCAAGTAGTTCCCTTGGAACATCCAGCTGCGGAAGAGTACTCCTCGGACAGCCCCCCCGAAGAAGTACCTCGGAAGCGTAAGTGCAAAAGGAGGCACATGGACTCCCGAGTCCGTTACAAGACACAGACTTGGATGAAGGGAGGGCTCCCAAGGTCACCCCTGAAGACGTCTCATTTGGAGACATTATGGAAATGTTGAGGATCAGGGGTGGTCTGCCCCAAGGCCTCCTCAGACGAGTCTGTGTTCTTGGAGGCATTCGAGGCGGCCCATCTACCTCTTGGGTGTCCCCTCCTGCCGACCCTCTGGTGGACCTTATATCCATCAGAGCGTGGAAGGATCCGGACACCGTTGAGCCTGTACCCAAGCGCCCTGACCGTATCCTTTCCCTCCCGGACCGCACTCACTGGAGCAAAGGCCCCCCCCAGTAGATGCCATGATGATGGCTGCAGCCACTAAGAGGGAATTGGCCCAGGAGAGTCCCTCTATGCATCCTCCGGGCAAGGAGTCCCGCTCGATGGATCGCATTGGGAAGCGAGTTTTCAGTTCAGCAACCTTCTCTTTGAGAGCGCTGAACTACATGGCACACGTCATCAGGATGCAGCGGGATCTGATTAAAGAATACGCTGCATCTCCCCCAGAGTCCATGTCGAGTGAGGATAAACAGGTATACTCCACCCGAATGGCCACTCTTAGATCAGTTTCGAATACATCTATGCGGCTGCTTTCTCACGCTACTGAGGGAGCTAGAGCCAGCGGAGCAGGCCTAGTCATGAGGCGACAGGCCTGGCTCCGCCACTGTGATTTCGCAGAGCCCTTTAAGGCAACCTTCGCGAATGCCCCCTTCGATGGTTCTGCCTTGTTTGGCAAAACTGTTCGCGAAACATTAGTCCAGAGTGAGAAGGACGGAAGACGCTGTCTGCCGTCGAGTCCGCTTCTCAGCTCCCCAGAGGTCCTTCTCAAGAACCAAAAGGGACAGAAGAAGATGTGGTTCCGGAAATCGCAGCAGTCCCAACCTGCTCTGGATAACCAGTCCTTCCGTGGCAGAGGAGGACGGGGAGGTCGCCGTCCTAGAGGCAGGGGGGCTCCTAGCAACTTTGGGTCCAGAGAACCTTTCTCTGATAGACCCACGCAGCAGCCCTGAAGGGTTGCCCGGCTGTCCGTCTCTGGAGGCAGTCGGGGGGCGTTTTTCGAGGCACCTGACTTCTTGGGAGTCCATCACAACAGACCGTTGGGTGCTTCGTGTGATATCCAGAGGTTATACAATTCCCCTGTACAAGGTTCCCAGATCTCGCAGCCTCCCAGATGTTCCACCCGACCAAAGGGAGGCAGCAGCTATCGAAATCGGACAGCTGCTAGGAAAAAGAGCTATCCAGTGCGTCCCCCCAGATCAGACCGGGTCAGGGTTTTACTCCAGGTTCTTTTTAGTGCCAAAGAAAACGGGGGACTTAAGACCGATCTTAGATCTTTCCCTGCTGAACCTGTCAGTAACCAAGCAAAGTTCCGGATGGTCACCCTTCAATCTATACTCCCCTCTTGAGGGAGAACGACTGGATGTGCTCCATCGACCTCAAGGACGCGTACTACCACATTCGCATGGACAAACGGTCCAGGAGGTTTCTTCGCTTCCGGCTGGGAGCCAGTCATTATCAGTTCAGGGTCCTTCCCTTTGGTCTCACCTCAGCCCCAGGGTGTTCACCAAGGTCTTAGCTGTTGTAGCGGCCCACCTGAGGCTCCAGGGATTACAGGTCTTTCCGTACCTGGACGACTGGCTCCTGACGGCATCATCAAGGCATCTTCTGTGCTCAGCCAGGGACTACTTTCTTCGACTAGCCCCAAGGTTGGGCATCACTGTCAACTGGGAGAAATCTTTACTGCACCCCACACAAGTTATAGATTTCATAGGAGGAAGGCTAAACACCAGGTCAATGCGAGCCTTCCTCACTCCAGACAGAATTGCCAACCTGAAGTGTCATGTAGCAGCGGTCCTGCAACCATTTCCGACTGCAGCTTCGGTCCTGAGGGCCCTAGGTTCGATGGCGGCAGCTATCCCGCTTATTCATGCACGCTTACGCATGCGGGTTCTTCAATGGACCCTTCAGGTTCAGTGGTCCCCTCTCAGTTCCTCTCTCAACACTCCGATAGCGGTCAGCAAAGCATGCAAGGATTCCCTTCTTTGGTGGCTTCTTTCTCCGGAGCCCCTGACAGGGAGACCTTTTGTGCTGCATTTCCCGAGCCACAGTGACCACGGACGCTTCTTGCCTCGGTGGGGGCATTCTGGGAAAGATTGTCCAAGGCACGTGGAACCCCAAAGACGACGTTGCATATAAATGTCCTGGAAATGAGGGCGGTGCTCCTAGCGTTGCAAGCACTTCACCACGTTCTTCCTTCAGGGACTATTGCGATTCAGACAGACAACATGTCGGTAGTCTGGTACATCAACAAACAGGGAGGAACCAGGTCCTATCCCCTTTGTCGAGAGGCCATGAGAGTCTGGGAATGGGCAATTTCCACCAAACGCTTTCTGGTAGCAACGCACATTCCGGGAAAATCCAACATCCTTGTGGACAAACTCAGTCGCACCATTCTTTCACCTCACGAGTGGTCTCTCAATCCTCAGGTAGCGAAGAAGATTTTTGCCGTTTGGGGGCAACCCTGTTGCGATCTTTTTGCCTCTCCCTCAAACGCCAAATGCGACAATTTCTTCGCTCTGCTTCCCCCACCAGGGGAATTCCCGAGAGATGCGCTGGTGCATGCTTGGCCTCCCGGTCTCCTTTATGCCTACCCTCCACTACCTCTGATGCAAAGCCAACAGTTTGGGGAGCAGAATGATTCTCATTGCCCCGTTCTGGCCTCGTCAACCCTGGTTCCCCTTTGTATGGTCTCACAAAATCAATCCACCCTGGATTCTGGATCCGATTCCGGATCTCATCTCCCACCCTCTGGGAATTTCGGTTCCCAATCTACGCACCCTGAAATTGACAGCTTGGCTGCTCCAGTTCCATCCTTGATTAGGACTCCCGGTATCTCGTCACCGGTCAAGGCCATTTTAGTGGCAGCTCATAAACCTTCCACCAGGCAGGTTTATCGGAGTAAATGGAAGAGATTCTCTATTTGGGCGGTTCAGAGAACTTTGGATCCTTTCTCAGCACCTATGTCAGCAGTGCTGGATTTTTTAACAGACCTCTTTCATCAAGGGGCAAGTTCTTCCACGATTAAGGTACAATTGGCAGCCATCTCGCATTATCATATTGGTCATGACCCTCATGACGGCTAAATTGTGCAAAACCTTTCTCAAAGGGATTTTTTTGTTGAGGCCTCCAGTCAAGGAGATTGTACCACCTTGGGACCTATCTTTAGTTCTGCAAGCCCTTACTGCTCCCCCCTTCGAGCCTGCAGCTTCTACAGACCTTAAGTACCTTTCCTGGAAGACTGCCTTCTTAGTAGCTATCACTTCAGCCAGAAGAGTGTCTGAACTTCAGGCTCTATGCGTCAAGCCTTACCTTTCTTTCTTTCCAGATAGGGTGTGCCTCAGGACCAATCCATCTTTTCTTCCGAAAGTCTCTTCAGAATCTAATATCAACCAATCAATCAATTTACCTGTGTTTTTCCCAAGTACTCAAACAAAGGAGAATACAAATTGCATTCCTTGGATGTTCATAGACAATTACGATTTTATATTCACAGAACAGCTGGTCACAGGCAATCAGATCAGCTGTTCGTCTCCTTTGCTAAATTTGCTTTGGGTAAAGCAGTGTCTAAAGTCACACTATCTAGGTGGATTGCTAATTGTATTCTGCAGGCTTATGACACTTCAGGTAGACCTGCTCCTCAGAGGGTTACGGCTCATTCTACTAGGGCAGTCTCCACGTCAGCCGCCTTTAAGTCCCGTGTGTCATTGGATGATATCTGCGCGGCAGCTACTTGGGCCTCGCCTCATACCTTTATTTCTCATTATAAAGTGGATGTTGTTTCCAGGGGAAGAGCATCCATTGGCTCAGCGGTGCTTCGGAACATCCTTCCATGACGGCCGCCCAAGATTCAGGTAGCTGGGGACTCTGTCCCACAGGTTGCAGACAAATGAAGTCTGCCTACTTCAGATTTAGAAGTTATGTACTCACCATAACATTCCATCTGAGTAGGTGACTTCATTTGGATGCAACCATCTCCCCCTCCATCCCCCTGACCTTTATAGAGCGATTATTTATGCTTTGTTCATGTACTGTAGTCAGTATTATTTAGGCAAACTCAATCTGAGGTCAGTCAGGGCTTGGCAAGGGGTTATGGGTAAGAGGGAGGAGCTAGGAGCTCGGAGCCTAAGCTTTTGAAATGCCGGCTCGGATCCGAGGTCGGATCCGATACCCCACAGGTTGCATCCAAATGAAGTCACCTACTCAGATGGAACGTTATGGTGAGTACATAACTTCTAATTCCTGTCATACCTTGCCTGCAACTAGAGTTCCTATGGTGGGCAGAGGCCTGCCACCAAAAACAAGGGACTGCTATTCACTCCACCCCCTGCTGCCCAAACTCTAACTACAGACGCATCAGGCTATGCTTGGGGGGCTCATGTGGCAGGGAAGTGCATTCAGGGCAAATGGAGCCCAAATTAAATGCACCTTCATATCAATCCAAAAAGAGATGCTAGCTGTACAGAATGCACTGACAGCCTTCAAGGACTACCTTCATCCAGGACAATTAATGATAAAGACAGGCAACACCACAGTTATGTGGTACATAAACAAGCAAGGGGGGTACACACACCTACCTCCTTTGCAGACTAGCCATGGCATTGTGGAACACGGCCTTGACCTATCAAATACACCTATAAGCTCAATTCCTGCCAGGAAAGCTGAATACTCTGGCAGACGAACTAAGCAGAAATCTCATGGACCCACACAAATGGAAACTGGAACCATGGATTTTCAACATGTTGACACACAAATGGGGGAGTCCAGACATAGATCTTTTTGCCTCACCCCAGAACTATCAGTTGGACAAATTCTGCACAAGAATTCATCACAAAAAGCATGGAAAGTGGATGTTCTATCATTCAGTTGGAAAAACCTATCAGTCTATGCTTTTCCCCCTCTGCCTCTGCTCTCCAAAGTTCTACTAAAAGTCAAACAGGACAAACCAAAAATGATTTTGATTGCTCCAGACTGGCCTCCCCAACACTGGTACCCACTCCTGCGCAGTTTGTCACATCTTCCACCATGGCACCTGCCTCAGACACCTTACATATCTCAGCAGAACAACCAGATTCTGCACACTCGCCTCCAAACATTGAATCTTGCAACTTGGCTAATCACCTAAATTCACCCTTAGCATCCCTCAGTAAACCTGTGATGGATGTCATTTTGGAGGCAAGAAGGCCTAGTACTAGAAAATCTTATGCTGACAAATGGAAGAGATTTTGTGCCTGGAATCGATCACAAGGGATAAGCAAAGCAGTGCCCAATATTCCTCAGATTTTACAATACTTAACTGAGATGCTTCACAAGGGCCTGTCCTTTTCTTCCATAAAAATCCATGCCTCAGCCATTTCAGCTCATTACAACACAGAGCCCTCCCCTCTTCTCTCATCTTCTGCTATAGCAGTATCTCATAGGGGCCAAAAACTTAAGACCACCCAGGAGAGCTCCTTCCTGCCTGGGACCTTAACTTTGTATTGGAAAAACTTACTCTCCCTCCTTTCGAGCCAGCTGCTACTGCAGACTTAAAATTTCTCTCCTGGAAAACAGCTTTCCTTATAGCAGTCACGTCAGCTAGAAGGATTTCCGAATTACAGGCTCTTATGGCAGTGGAGCCTTTCATCATTTTTCATGCGGACATTGTTTCTCTCAGAACCAATCCATCCTTCATGCCTAAGGTGGTATCCAGTGTGGCTCTTAATCAGACCATTCATTTGCCAACCTTCTTTCCCAATCCACAGAACAAGGGAGAGCGGATTCTGCATTCATTGGATGTACACAGACAGCTTAGATTTTACTTAAACAGGACAAAAACTCAAAGAAAATCTGAACAACTGCTGGTGGCGTTTGCTGCAGGGGCAGAGGGAAAGGCTATTTCAAAGCAAACCATTTCCAAATAGATAAGCCATTGTATTCTTTTCTGCTATATGCACTATGGAAAAACTATCCCCAGGGGATCAGATCCCATTCCACCAGGACCGCATCTACTTCTACAGCCTTTCTCAGAGGTGTTCCTACCAGGGACATTCTAGAAGCTGCTACCTGGAGCTCAGTTCATACGTTCACCAAACATTACCATTTACCTCTTTTCTCTAAATCCAGAGCTGGCTTTGCCACATGCTGTCCTGCAGGGCCTTATAGCTGCTCCTAATGCTGTGTAAATCCATCCTCCCAACCATAGCTTTGGGAGTTTACCCAAATGTAATGACTGCAACAGTGAAACACGAAGAACATAGTACAGTTGTGTACACTTACCATAAATGTAGATGTTCGAGTGTATTCACTGTTGCAGTCCTGGTTAGCCTCCCTCCAGCCCCCTATTTTTCTCTGGCTATACCTCTACTTTCTTTCACTATGTTTAAAAGCCCTTTTGGTGTATTTGCTTTTGGGATTGGAGGTGTATTTTTTGTGTTGTTAATTTTATTTGCTCCCCATTTGGGGGGCACCTGACATCAGGGGCAAGAAAAACTGATGTAGTGGCGTCGGCTGCATGTTTTATACCCCTGACGACCTGACGTCATGGAAGAAGGGACAGCAGCCGACGCAGGACCCAAGACTTTGTTAATCAGGCCGACTGAGGGCAATCTGCCAGCAGATTACCCAAATGTAATGACTGCAACAGTGAATACACTCGAACATCTACATTTATGGTAAGTTTTCACAACTGTACTTTAGTAAGCCTGTCAGGTGAGATAAATAGGTTAATCACTAAAGTAATAGAATAGTACTTTTTCTGCTGGGAATCAATTATTTTTAGAAACCTCTGTTGATATTTTGCATTGGTGTCATTGCAAATCAGATTGTATGTACCAGACTTTCAGTGTTTAATATTTCTTGTGGCTTACAGAAGAAACAATTTTTGCATCAGGTAGTGGAGGAACTGGAGAGTATTGGCTTTATTACAGACACACTGTCCAAGGGGGAGACCAAATTCATGGTGAGTTCATTGCATCTTCCCAGATTTATTGTCTGCTTTTGTTCTGAATCATTTTCCAACTTACAAGCTTCTGGCATGTAAAAGGTATGGTAAAAAGATTGAACAGCTTGTGTCATTCTTGTTTCTGTAATGACTGTGTTTGTGCATGCCCATTTTGCATCTAGGCAGTTGAGAATTATTTCCTTTAAGTCGTTATTGTATTTTTAATGTGGCTTGCTTTGTTTGATGTGTAATTCAAATGACGCCCCAAAAAGTAAATGAATTTGCTTTAAAAAGGTATTGGTTTAGCTTTGACATATTGCAGCTGCTAGTATGTGGTCCTTGAGGGATTTATTTTCACATAGTGAGAACTCCAGAATAGTATCACCAGGTTGGTAGGGGTAAAGGAATGTCCTGTTAAAATAGGAGCAGCTCAGTTTTCTTGCATGTTTTAGTATTTTATAATGACACCTTAAGACTTGAATTTTTTTTGGGTAGGCAGCAGTCTTGTCACTTATCTCCCTTGTTTATTAATATTTGAGTTGTTACTGCAGAATGTATAAACCTTCTAGAAAAACAAACTTCATTAATTTTGTTGGAGTACCCCATAACTCTCCACGACTACTGTATCACCTTGCCACCACAGTAAATGTACTAAAAAAAAAAAAACGAGAGAGAGAAGTGGTCCAAAGTTTCAAGTTAATTTTTATGCTTTTAAACTTGTTAAACTCACTAACTTTCTGTTGATTGTAAGACCAGTTTTTATTATAAACCACATAAGAGGAAGAGGTTTTTGTCACTGGAATGTGAAGAGCTGATATTACTGCTAAAAGTCAGGCATTCTAACACCTTTTTTTCCTTGGCCTGCTTTGTTGAAGTTACTATAGTTTTAATGTTATTTTGCCCCCCCCATGTTGATCAGACGTACGCTATCTGAAGGAAGCCATCATCCAAACAGCTGTGAGGGTTCTCTGTGTTCTCACTAGCATCCCAAAAGCGAGAACTGTTTTTCTGTTTTTATGACTTAATCCTGTACCTGGTGAAGTACTTAAACACTTGCATCAGTGCAAGGGCAGATGATGCCTTTTAGTTTACAAGTGTATGCTCTTCTACATCTGCTTTCAGGGGCTGCTGTCACCTGCTTGGGTGACCACACCCACTTCCTCCCCTCACATCACAGTCCTCCTCCACTTTTCAACTAAGGCCATGTCAGAGTAGCTGTGTGAACCAGTGGGAATCATTCTCCGCACCAGGTTAGGCACTTATTCTCCCTGAATGCGCTGTCATATGCCCAAGCCTCTAGTCAAACTTGGGTTGCCTGGGCTGAAGTAGCTGTGTTTTTTCATGTTTGTAGGTGCACCTTATGAATGTTGCATACGCTATAAAATGTTCTGACCATTATCGGTAATAGTGAGCTGCCATTTCTCAATGTCTGTGTTGATGCACTTTCTTAGATTTTGTTTTCCAGACATATCTTTAGCTAGTAGAATAAGCCTGTGCATTTGTGAACCTGATGTGCGTGTATTACAATATTCTCATGGTGATCACCATCACAAGCTGTACATCATTGCTGCAGAAATCATACATGCAATTTGAAGTAAACTGTAGGTGGATGTCAGTCATCTTTTGGCCAGATACCTTCCTCAGTTAAAATTCCCTGTGGATGCTTAGTTGCATTCTCATGCCTTGGTCCTGTGATACATGCAGTTTGAAGTAAGCTGTAGGTAGATGTTATCTTTTGGCCAGATATTAAAATTCCCTGTGGATGCTTAGTTGCATTCTCATGCCTTGGCCATTAGAGGGCAGCCAGGTTTAAAAAAAGGAGCACAAAATGAGCTAAGCTACCTGATAGCATTAGCATGGTGCATATTTCAAATGCACCAAACGCTGTTTTTAATTGTGTTGTAGCTATGGATTTGTCATGTTAATAAAAGAAGTCAGGGTGCCATCTTTCTAAGAAAGCAAGTGCTGTTTTGTCATTTGCTAGAACATTTCAAAAAGTGCATACCACCTTTTGTCATCAATACCTTTTCCACACCTAGTAATTATTTGCTGTTCTTTGGCTTCATCAGTTTATCTCTTTCTTCTTGGCTTAGAGTGCTTTACAGAAGTTTCAAGTGTATATTTTAAGATTCACATCTTAAAAATATGTGACTACCTTTTTTGTGTGATTTGATAAATGATTTTCCCTGAGATGTCATTAAGTACTGTTGTGACTATCACATTCCCTCTAAACATTTCCACTTAGAAAAAAATATTTAAACACTTAAAGAGAAAAAATGCCATAGGCACTGTCCTAAAGTAAAAAAAAAATAAAACTGTAGAGCATTCTCATTTATTTATGAGGCAAACATCAAGTAGTGACAGGCATAGTGCTCAGCGTGAAGCCTCCCTGTCTTGTTGCTGAAGTTCTGGTTCATGCTCTCTCATTAGAAGGTAAAGGCTGTTGCATTTTTCATAAAGTCAGGTTGATTAAGACTGATTATTGAGTCATAAGCAGAAGAAGCTATTACTGAGGGCTGATAAATTTAAAGGTAAGGATAAGCTCAGAGAGATACTGAGAGAAAGAAGAAGGACCGGTAAGACAGAAATGACTGCTACATTATCACCAGTTTCAATTCATAAAGAGCCTAGGTCAATGGATTTATCTTCTACTTCCATTCTCTCTCCTTCTGGAGTTTCAGTGCTATCAGAATTGATGTGGTACAAGAATATCCTGGTAATCTGATTATACAAGACAGTATTTTTTCTGTTTCATACTTGGAAATAAGAAGACTATTTCACTCCATATCAGTTAAATATTTAATGCCGTTTTGTAGCAGTTGATGTTGATTACGAGAAGATGAAGGCTTTTTCTGAAGTTTCAGAAATAAGTACTTACCAGGGTGGGCAGAGGTCTTCCTTCCTTGCCTTCCTTCTCTGACATTTCTTGTTGGATCTCCCCCTGAGTCATTTACAATAAGGTGTGTCATGAACCTTTAAGTGTCACTGTTCACATGGACAGATACAGTAACTTTGCTTATGATCTTGGATTCAGGGCCACAGCATTTGGGATCAGTGCCTTTTGTCATTGATAGTGTCATCCATGTCAACAGTTTTGATACTTGCGTTGTCAGCATCATATGTTTCTGTTGTAACAGGGCATATGATCAACCAGTCAGGGGTCAGTCTTAGTTGCCCTGCAAGCCTTTAATCTTAACTTTCAGTGGGTCTGCTGGTCCCAAGATGTTGGAATCTTGCTGTTTGATGCTGATATTGGTGTTGGCCTCCGTGGGCTGTCAAAGTCACTACTATTTTTTTGTTTGTTTGTTGTAATAGACTCCCTTAGTTTGTTACAACCCTTTCCTCTGTCTGTTGCCCAAGTCATTATGCTAAAAGATTTTCTGCTGTGGAGTTATTTTTGTTACAACAAGAAACATCTTTATTAAATTATCATGTATGACATAGGCCATGTTACATTTATATGTACATACATGTTACATTTACATGTTACATTTATATTTATATCTTCATCCTTCATCCATTCTTACGCTATTCAACAAAGCCTACACAACTTATCACTCCCTTCATAACTAAATACACTTACAACAAAACAACTCTACCTCTCTAAAGTCATTACACATCTCACATTTATTTTACGTATTTCTATTACACTGCATTATATGAATGTACCTCAAATGCAAAATCAATGACTGTATCCTCTTTTACATTTGTATAAGTATCTCAGCTATCTGTTGTTTATTCCTTGTCCTCTGGTTTGCTTTAAGGGCTTTTTAAATTGTGTGTACCTATTCTGTATGTCTGTTTTTTGGAGCTTTTCTCCCCAGGACTCCATTGAAAACGGGTTCTTTTAGGCCCAATGGACTATCCTGGTAAACCAACTGCAAATAAATAAATAAATAAATAAAAATAAATAAATGACAATAAACCATAGCAGCACAGTCTCAGTTGAAAACATATTTTCCAAAACGTGTGACACAACTGTAGCTGCAAACATTATACATCACTTTTAACATATCCAGTCATGGTTAGTCAACCATTACATAGCTCATTCAAATCCTGCCTTCTTTTAACCCTCTTTACTCCTCTGCATGTACTGATCCCACAGTTCTCATTTTTCCTTTGTAATTTGTTCCTACACTTTTCATAAAATCCCAGTCCCAGTTGTTTTAACTCTGTTACTATCTTCACTACTTCTAATAAAGTTGGTTTAGACTTTGTAGTAACTGTTTTTTTGGCAGCCGCGATAATTAGACTTATGGAGGCAACTCCGAGTTTGTATCATAGCTCAAAAAATAATTTCCCTAGTCAGTCTAACTTGCTCACCCAGCATCTCTGACAGAGCAGTCTGCAGGGAATCTTTAAAGTCTACCATCTCATTATACTCCCAGAAAATATGTTCCCAGTTACCTCTTTCTGCCCCCTCACTCCTTCTACATTTGCTGTCTACCTGAGGAAAAATTCTTTGAAGTCTGCTTGGGGGTATAAAAATACCTATGTAAGCACTTCCAGGCAAACATCCAGAATCTTCTAGATTTTGTTGAATATTTGGGAGACATACATCTATTCCCCTATTGTTTTTTAATTGCATATCTAATCTTTCTTCCCAGTCCTTCCTAACCTCTTCTGATTAATTCTTATAGTTATCATGCAATATTTTATATGCTTTACTAATTATTCCTTTCTTAATGGCAACTTCTGTTCTAGATTCTGCTAAAAACTCTACCAGTGTTTGTCTTTTGTTTAAGACCTCCCTATTTCTTTCTTTTTGCCTATACTCTGATATCCTTGATATGGAAGGCAATCTTTAGCCTGCAGTCCAAATAAGTTCTTGACATCTTACTATTCTATTAACTTTACCTCTCTAGATATTTGCTCCCAGTACCTTGGTTCCTTGCCAGTTTTCTCCAATACATTCCTGCCTCTCTAGCTTATTGTCTGCATAACTAATTGCAGTCATCCCTATCATCAGAATTTCCTTTCTCCATTCTCATGTTGGCTTAGTTCTTAGAAGAACTCAGAAAGCCGAGCAGCCGGATAAAGGTCAGGACACCCAACATAGTTCTTAGAAGACCGTCTGGTACTTAATGATTATAGTATTCTCTATGATTATTGTTGTTCTCCTTAAAGGTTTGCATCCAAAATCCCAGTCTCTCCCTATTACTTGAGCTTCCCCCTATTTTATCATCTCTTTCCACTTTGAATTATAGTTTTCTGCGTGTGCTATGTATAGGAGCCTTAACTGTGTTGCTCTGAAATGCCCCCTCAACTCGGTTAATCCCAATCCGCCCTGTTCTATTGGAAGAATAAGCTTATTCCACTTGACTCTTGCCGTCTTCCCCTCCCAGATGAAATACTTCAGCTCTTTATTAATTGCTATCCACAACTTCTCGTTTGGTTGATAAAAATATGCCTGACCAGTGTATAAGACTAAAGGGACTAAAACATTTTAACCATTTGTATCTTACTATCGATATCCATATAACAGATCTTCTATTTTTTCAGTTTTTGTATGATGTTTTGTTTAGTCTTTTCCCACATATCTTTAGCTGCCATACCAGTATCATTTTAATCAATACTCCTAAATGCTTCATTTTATCATGTCCCCATAAATATGGATATTGTTGAACCAGTTCATATGTGGGTACATAACTTACCGCTATTGCCTTTGTTTTTGCTTCATTAATTTTGTATCTCATAAAGGTTTAAAACTGTCTCAATATGTTACACAATACTGTAGTGTCTCTTTCTGGTTTCGTCGGGTATAAAATAATATCATCTGTACATAGAGCCATCTTTTCTTGACTGCCATACCAATTTTCTTCTTGAATTTCTCCGTCCCTTATTTTTTTGCCAATGGTTCTAAATATAATGTAAATAGCAAAGGGGAAAGAGGACACCCCGGCTTAGATCCTCTGCTCAAGCAGAGATTATCAGAGAGGACATCGCCCACTTAATTTTCACCTCCGAGCCTTCATATATTCTCCTAATCAACCTTATAATTTTATCAGGGAATGCAAATGCTTCCATTGCTCTGTTCATAAAATCCCAGTTTACTCTGTCAAATGCTTTCTCTCCATCAAGACCCACCAGCAACAGTGGTATTTTCTTATATTCTGCTTTTCTCTGGATCATTAATGTTCTGTTAATGTTGTCAAAAGTTTACCTCCCTTCCACAAAACTACATTGATCCATATCTGTCAATTTTGTTATCACTTTTGCCATTCTTTTAGCCATTATAGACATAAGCACTTCATACCATCTAATCCTGGGGATTTTCCAGTAGATTGGTTATACATCACCATTTTTATCTCATCTCCTCTTATCCTATTAGTAATCGAGCCTCCTCTCCCTCTATTCTTGGCATATTTAATTCTTCCATAAACATTTCCATTTGTACCTTTTCTTGATTTCCATATTTCCAAGCTTTTACACACTTTCATATAATTTCCGAAATATTTATAATTCTTCTACACGATCACTTGCTATTTTCCTTGTTATAGGCTCCCTTCCTAAGCTTGGCGACAGCCCCTTCTGCTTTCTTTTTTCTGAGTCGTCGTGCTAAAAGTTTTTGTGCTCTAGATTTATCATAAAACAACAGTTGCTTAACAGCAATCCATCTAAAGTCATACATATTATCAAGGTAGTCCCTTATTTTCTGTTTAGCATTTTGTTGTTGCTTCTTCTTGTTCTGTGAGTTTCCCCCAATTTGCAGTACTTTAATATTTGTCAGTCCCTCTAAATAATTGTTGTTACTTCTTAACCGTATCTCCCTTTCTTTTATTTCCGCCCTGGTTTTAAATTCCACTTTAATTTTATCCCACACCCTAGTTATATGTTCAGGAGAAGTTTCAATCTTCTCTAATAGCTCCTGAATCATTTCCACTACCCATTCCTTAAATTCCTCTCTTTTCAACATATAGGTTGTAAAGTGCATGTGTCTCATTTTTATTTCATTAGCCTGTGTTTTAATTGAGTTATTATTGGCACATGATCTGAAATAGTTATTTGGTTCATTATCAAGGCCTTCAATTAAATGCACATGTTCCTGTGAAACGTAAATTCTGTCTTGCCTAGCCCAGTTTTTGTATCTTGGGGGATAATATGTAAATTCAGTCCGAATGCCTAGTACTGAATTCACATCTTCCATGGCAAATATTTTCATAATTTTAATTAAAAATCTATCCTTCCTTGTTATATTTCCCTTTCTGGACACCCAACACCTCTTCACTGTTGCAAATCAAATTCCAGTCCCCACGTACAAGTAATATTCCTTGCTGAAAGCTGATTATTTCTCCCAGAATTTTCTATAGCTCTGTTATAGACATTTTCAATGGAATATAAATACATGGCATTGTAATCCCCCTCCCTTGCCAGTAACCCCTTAGTACTACAAATCTACCATTATTGTCTTTTTTCCTCTTCTTTTACTATTGGAGCTGCTCTTGCAATTAATATAAGTATTTCTCTCTTTCTTTGCCTCAGGTATTCTGCTGAATAAAAATCCTGAAAATGTTTCTTTATTAAATCCACATGTTCAGTTCTTTGCAAATGTGTCTCCTGTAGCATAGCTATTTGCACCCTCCATTTTTTAATATAGTTCACTATTCTTTCTTTTTTGGATTTATCAAATGTTTAAAGACATTATAGAAAGAATCATATTATTGAGGGATTATTATTCCCACCCTTTATGTATATAACAGCTTTATTTTAAGTGCCTAGTTCCAGCTTTTGTGTTAAATGTATGCACTGTTTGGCAGGTTAATCTTTTATACAACTGTTTCTTGTCATCTCCATTTGAGCCTGTGTCACATCTTGCAGAACATTTTGATGTTATGTTGTCCATATCTCGCCTTCGTTCTTGCTCTTTGTGTTCGGAGCCGACTTTCGGCTCTGACTCGGCCGTATACTATAGCTCGAGAGCTTTTACTGGCTCGAGGCTAGCCCCTATCCCAGCATGCCTAGCAGTAGTTATCCAGATCTCGTTTGCCACTTGCAGCGTCGAGATTGTGGATTCTGGCTCAGGCTAAGTGTTTTTCTATTTGTTGTATTTTGGAAGAAAAATTTCTTATTTATCTTATCTAACTTGTATTAGTAGTTGTCCTTTGTTTTTTCTACCTTCCCTATCCCGTCCGAGTGACTGCGTTTGTTGTGGACTAACTATCTTTCTTTCTCTCTGGCCCTTTCTGCTCTTCTAAACCCTTTTAACTTAGAGGGTTCTTCATTTTTTCTTGCCTTCTCTTATGTTTAAGGAGTTGCTGTTTAAGTTAGAGGCTCTCCTTAGGTGGGGAGTTCGCCGTTTAACTTAGAGGCTCTCCCCCCTTTCTCTTCTTTCCTGTCTGTATTTTAAAAAAAAAAAAAAAAAAAAAGGAGATTTTTTTTGTCAGTTATTGGCTAGTCTTATTGTTGGTAGAGATTGTTTTTTTTTTTTTCTTTGTCTAGCTTACATAGTGTTGAAAGATGCTGCCAAAGAAACAAAACCCTCAGGTTTCAAAAAGTGCGACTCGTGCTGCCAAAAGATGTCCCTTAAGGATGGGCACATGAGTTGCGTGTACTGTTTAGGACCTGTTCACCTGCAGGATTCATGTTCTGTCTGCCATGCATTTAGTTCACGAGTCCTGCAGGAAAGAAAGAACAAATTAATCTTACGGGGTTTACTGAGGGGCCCCTTTGATGCTGCTATGGAGGGGACTCAGCCAGCAAAAAACTTGAGAAATCCAAGCCTTCATCCTCTTCGGCTCCAAGTTCAGAACCATCTAAAGAGAAGGGCACACTACAAGCTGTTAGACCCGACTGTCAGTTCCGACAAGACACTCTCACTTACGGCTCCATCTGCTGTTTCGGAGCCAGTAAGGTCTCACAAGCAATCCAGGTCTCCTGCCTTGGAACCGGTGTGGTCTGCTCCACAGTCTCCTTTATTACAGTCTGTGGCAAGCAGTCACGCATCCAGGAGCCTCTCGGATGATGATGTGGAGAGGGTGGTGAAGAGGCTTCTTAGGACACCAGCATTAGCTAAAATACCCCATCCCAGATGGAAATGGTGCCAACAACCCAACCAACTCCTCTCTTGATTCCTCCTCCGACTCCTGTGAGTTCAGAACCAGAGTGTATGGAAGCCATAGTGGAGGAACAGTTGGTTCAGGTAACCTCCTCCGGTCTTTCGGTTCAGACTACCGCTTCAATCTCCTCGATACCCCCTGCTATCGAGGGATCTGGAGCCTATGCTCCCTTGTCAGCTCCACGAGGGGGAGCAGCATAGGACTCTTGTCCAACCCTTCTCTCCCTCTCGGGGCTTCGGCGCAGTTCAGCTTGGCTCCTACATTGGCCTCGGAGCCGTCGCCCTCAGTTTGGAGGAAGTCTTCTGCTTCTTCGGAACCGGAGACTCTTTCGGGTCGGGATCGCAATGCCTTCGAGTTGATGAGGAACATGTTATCTGCTGAGGCAGCTCCACCCTTGTCTCCATTGGATCCTTTGCCTTTGGTGCTGGTATCTACCTCCGAACCTCCCCTCTGCCCCAAGCATAGGGAACCCATGCTCCAGGATGCCCCATTGTGCGATCCCACCTCTTCTGAAACCACCCATGAGCATTCCTCGGAGGAGGTCCCTTGGAAGAGAACTTGAAAGAGGAAGCATGTGGACTCCCCTGAGTCCTTGACATCAGACACAGACTTGGATGACTTAGAAGGGTCCCCATGGTCCCCCTCTGAAGATGTCTCTTTTTCAGACATCTTAGAAATCCTTAGACAAAGGGGTCACTGGAAGTCCCTTGCTCCTTCTGAAGACGAGTCAGTGTACCTGGATGCATTCGGTTTCTGACCCTCCACCTCTTGGGTATCTCCTCCTTTTGACCCACTATTGCATGTAGTGAGTTGAAAGGCATGGAGCTCTACAGACACAATGGAACCAGTTCCGCGGAGGCCCAATAAATTTATAACAGCCCCTGAAGACAGACACTTCTTCTCCAAAGGTGTTCCCGTTGATGCTATGATGGTGGCAGCAGCCACCAAGAAGGAATTGGTGGAAACGTCTTCATCTGTCCATCCGCCGAATAAGGAGTCTCGTACGATGGACAGATGCGGGAAGCGTATGTTTTCATCAGCGACCTTTACACTCAGGTCACTGAACTATTTGTCCCACTTTACAAGGCTTCAAAGGGATCTTTTCAAAGAGTTGGAAGATATCTTACAGGATCCTACAGCTGCGAGTGCCTCAGACAAGGTGGCTTCTCAGCTTGCAACCTTGACTTTAGTGGTTAACTCCTCCATGCAGCTAATTTCTTACACAGCCGATGGAGTGAGCAGGACGGCAGGCACAGGGTTGGCCTTACGCAGACACTCCTGGATGCACCTGTTACATCCAATAAGCTTTATAACTACATCATTGCTGTGGCTGTTAGTATTGTATTAATGTTTCAATATGTGCCATCACAGATGTAACCAGTGCTCCTATGCATATATGAATGTATACTCCATGTATATCCATTGTCCTTCATGTAACTATGTTACGCATATTTTACATTTGTGGCTTTTGCTGGCATTGTTTACTTGCATTTATATCAAATTTTATTATTTTTTAGTATTAATTCTGTACTTAATGTATGTTTGTGTGGAGCATTTCTCCCCGGGCCTCCACTGAAAAAGGACCTGTGTCCAGTCAGATTTCCCAGTAAATAAATAAATAAATAAATTAGGGCAGGTACTGAGTAAAGGAGGCTGTAGGGCAGAGGCTATACATTTTCTTGCTGTGTCTATCAAATATTTTTTTTCTGTTTAGAGAGAGATTACTTTTTGGTGTTTTTTTTTTTTTTTTTAACTCTGTGCTGAATGTGAAAGTCAGTTTTTAGGTATTTGTTAAGGTATTTTGTATGTGCAACAAACACTGTTTTGGTGCTGTTGGAGGATGTAAAAGTGAAGCAGGGTTTCTTGCCTTCAAGATGCTTAGGAAGAGCTAGAAGTTCAAGGAGGTCCAAGAAATGATGAGGCAAGGTGAGGGGCTGTCCCAAAGACTCCACTTTCTCTCAATAGAAGGTCCTGAAAGAAGTGTTTCAGTCTCCTTGTGTTCCTTTTGGATGGTCCCCCCAGTGGACCTTGTCATTAGGATTACTTTGTTCCACAGAGGCCAGATAGGATCCTTTGGCCTCTCAAGGATTACATTTGCTGGATTGAGACTTCCAAGCCATACTGTATCATTGCTGTGACTTCCCTTAAAAGACCTGCTAATTGTCACATGTGCTGTGCTTTCAGTGGGAGCTGGCTGATCAGATATCCCAGTCACTGGAGAAGTTGCATGATAGAAAGATCAAAATTAAGCTGCACTCAGAGTTGGCAGCAATGCCCTGTGTCTCAAACCTCACCATAGAAGCTCTTCACAACAAAGTATATGGTGCAGCTAGGCAGCAGGCACCAGTATAGCTCTTTGTTGTTATGCCTGGTGGCATGACACAGATCTTGCTGAAGATTGTAAGGTGCTCTTCTTTAATGTACCCTTTCATGGAGCCACCAGTCTTAAAAAATCAGTTTAATAAACATTGGCAAAATATGTAAAGGAGGACAAAAACTTAACAGCTGTTAATGTAAAGTCTCAGACTCCTCAGTGCTCTTTTTCAAGGATGCAAAAGAGTACACGTCAGTTATGGTACCAGTGTAGACAACAGCAAGATGATTAGAGATTAGGAAGGTATCAAAGAGGTTTTGGGTATTTACAGAAATGATGTTTTCCCAGAGGCATTAACAACCAAGCTACATCAGGAATTCAGTTCTCCTTCAGGAGTGGGGTGGTGAGGGTGGGGGAACAATAATCTAATTCCTTAAAACTTGCCCTACCCTCCCATTCTGAAGTTAGTCAGGAGCCGTCTGTCCCTTCACTTGGATGGGTGGCTGAACATCACGCATGATACGTGCATTCACACAATAATATCCAGATTCACCATGATTCTGTTCAGTGCAACTCCACTGATACACTTTGCCCTAGTGCCAGATGGTCCCACTCCATCAAAAGACTGCAACGCAGAAAGGATTTTTTAAACCTTATAAGGAAAAGAATCCTTTAAGATGTACCAACCAACCAGAAAGAACCCACGCTGTGAAAGTAGCAGACCCCAAATCTGACTTCAGACCAGTGACAAGTGGAGTACCACAGGGTTCAGTCCTGGGTCCTCTCCTGTTTAGTATCTACATCTCTGAAGTACAGGCTAACATAGAAGGTCTTTGGCTAACGAAGTTCGCAGATGACTGCAAACTAGGAGTCATAATCAAAATTCCTAACAATGTGGACATCCTACAAAAGGGCCTCGCGGAGACAGATGCCTGGTGTCAAAGCCATGGCCTCAAGCTCAGTGCTAAAAAGTGCATTTACATCCCTTTTGGTAAAATCTCTGTACCCATGAAATATCACATAGGCGGTAGTATACTTAACACCGAAAGTGTGCTAAGAGACCTTGGGACACAGGTGGACAGTAGTCTCTCCTTTGATAATCACATTGCCACAGTAGTCAGGAAATCCTTCTATGTGGCACACCTCATCACAAAAGGTTTCTCATCCGGGAAAAAAAAGAGGTCATTGTTCCCCTCTACTCATCACTCATTACACCCATTATAGAGTACAATGCCCCTTTTGGTATGTACCTCACAAGGCATCTACAACAACTAGAAAGGCCACAGAAATACCTCACAAAGAGGATTACCAGCCTCAAACAGATGCCCTACGCAGGCTGTCTCAAAAAACTCCAGCTTTACTCCTTCGCATATCGCCTACTCATAGGCGATCTCTGCTTAACATACAAAGCTATGTCAAACCCAGAGCTGTTGGACATGCTCCACCTAAAGAAATCCCAATCCCTCCGAGCTACATAGGTTCATGGGTAGGTACTAGGCTGTCGGCCCAAGGGCCTACGTAAGCCTAGCCAACAAGGTTCCTTGGCTTACGCCACCCAAGAAAGTTATTTTCCTGTGCCACTGTCGAGCAGAGACACAGAAGTGATCCCCAGGATGTATTTCCTATTTTCCATCCACTCATCAAGAGTTTTCTTGAAGAGTGCTAATGAAGAACTTTGCTTGACATAGATGGGTAGCCTGTTCCAGAGTATGGGAAGTCTCTGGGACAGGAATCTATCCCTCCAGCATGTCCTGTTTATTGTGGTGACAAGGTTTAGGTCCCTAGAGCGTGTAGCTCGGAGGGATTGGGATTTCTTTAGGTGTAGCATGTCCAACAGCTTTGGGTTTGACATAGCTTTATATGTTAGGCAGAGATCACCTCAGAGTAGGCGATATGCTACGGAGTAATGCTGGAGTTTTTTGAAGCAGTCAGTGTAGGGCATTTGTTTGAGGCCAGCAATGCTCTTTGTGAGGTACTTCTGTGGCCTTTCCAGCTGCTGCAGATGTCTTGTGAGGTACATTCCAAAAGAGGCATTGTACTCTATCATGGGTCTAATGAGTGTTGAGAAGAGGGGAACAATGACCTCTTTTTCCTGTATGAGAACCCTTTTATGATGAGGTGTGCCACATAGAAGGACTTCCTGACTACTGTGGCGATGTGACTATCAAAGGAGAGACTACTGTCCACCTGGGTTCCAAGGTCTCTTATCACACATTCGGTGTACTAGGGACCTAAACCTTGTCACCACAATAAACAGAACATGCTGGAGGGATAGATTCCTGTCCCAGAGACTTTCCATACTCTGGAACAAACTACCTATCTATATCAAACAAAGCTCCTCAGCACCCTTCAAGAATAATCTTGATGATTGGATGGAAAATAGGAAATTCACCCCAGGGATCACTTCTGTGGCTCTGCTCAACAGGGGCACAGGTAAATCATTTTCTTGGGTGGTGAAAGCCAGGGTACCTTTTTGTCTAGGCTTATATATGCCCTAGGGCCAATAGCTTAGTACCTACCTATGAAAGGATCATTTCCAAAAAAAAAAAAAGACCTTTGGCAAAATCTTTAACAGCCTGAACTATGTCATCCACAAGAAATCTTTTGTGATAGTCACAATATTTTCCAAACTTCAATGTCTGCTGGAAAAAGAATTTCCAACATGCTTGTCTATACTTAAAGATTACTAAGGAGTCCAGGTGAGTTTTGCACTTCCAGGAAAGGGACAATTGTCATCAGTTTTGGGCACTTTCATTCAGTCTCACTTCAACCCACTTGATGTTGAATTTGATTGCTTTATATTTAAAAGCTTTAGTTCCAGGACTGTCTTGAACATTCTTAATAAGCTAATCCTGAATGGAATTTTGAAAGGGAAACCCACCCAAAGAAAATGAAAAGAAGCCCAGTGATAAAGACAAGGCTAAGACCAACAAACCAGACAAGAAGAGAGAGAAAAAGAAAGCTGGAAGAATCTGTCACCTCTATATTGGAGAAGCTTTTCTGACCAAGATTTCAAGAGTAATAGCATTGTGCCCACCTCTCCCCCCAACCAGGACCTTCTGCAGTTAACTCTCTCTCCTTCAAGATTACCTTCTCCTTTTAGGCAAGAGGCTTCAGACTCATCTGACTTTGCTTTGAAAGGACGAACAGATAGCTTCCTCAAAGAGCAGGAGTTGTCAATGTTCATTTTGTCTCACCTCACTTTAACTTCTTTCTGCTAAGTACATTATTTTCTTATCAAGTAATCTAGTATCAATATGTAGTATTGTTTTAGAAGTTAAGCAAAACACTAAACAACTGTGCACCTTTGCTCACAACTTTAACCTATCTGCAATGTATTATGTAAAGTCTTAAACATTTTTTGTTGTAAAAATTGTAATCGCTCTGTATATATGTACCTAAATGTCTAACTGTGGAGATTTTTTCTCCGGGTCTCTGCTGAAAATGGGTTATGTGATCCAGTCAAACTAACCCGGTTAACAGATATCAAGTAAACAAACAAATAAGTAAATAAATTTTGATCACTCCAGAACCCATGCAGTTGGATTGGGAAAAGATGATGACAGTTTTTGTCAAAGTTCAGCTTCAGCTTAATGATCTCTCAGCCCCCTAAGTGTTGGCTAAAAGAGAAGACTAAGCCCCTTTCTTGTCAGTTCCTACTGCAGACTTAGTTTTGACATCAGAGTATCAGAATTGGTCAGAGTCCCAAAACCAGTATTTTCAGCACCTCTAGATTATACTTCCTATGTGTCAGTGCCCTTGGTGCTGAAGATGATGTCTCCCCAACTGTGTTAATAGTGAACCTAGTAAGGTGCAGAGGGCTCAGTAATAAAGCCAGTCGTGATTCTTTCATGATCTCTGTTGGTGTCACTGCTGTTGGACTTTGATTATTCTGAGTGGATGACCTCGGTGCCAGAGCTCTTAGCACTGATGATCAATGTCAACAATCTTCTCCTTTCTATTTCTGTACCAAAGCAGGTAGTGCAGTTGACTTTGGCCCTAGGCACTTTGACGCATTTTTCATAGCAGATGAGATGTACGCATATCTTTCAGCAATAGCACGCACATGTTCCACCATCAGGCACTGTTGAGTCAGAGATTTTGGGCTATTCATCCATCTTGCCTTTCCAGGGCAGAAGACTAGAGGGGCAAACGAGGCATTCTAGGTCTGCGTTAGCTTCTTCAGGGGCGAGCTTGGACAGATCCCCTCCAAGCCCACCTTGGAAACACACACAGCCTCTTTTTGAGGAGACCGAAATCCCCCTCTATCATTCAGTTTGTTTTACCAAGAGCCTGGCAGAAATGGATGTGTTGAGGTTGCTGAATCAGCTTCTCACAGTGAGGGGACTGGCAGGTGTGTCCTCGGTCCCAGCCCCTTTGTGTGCTGGAACCCCTTCTTCTGTAACCCCTCCAACTGTTCCTCCTCTAACCTCCTCAGAGGAATTGAAGATTCCAGCTCCGAATTTCTCAGCGCAGACTGTTTTGGTTCCAGTGAGATCTGCAGCTCCGGTACTGGTTTATACCCTGAGTTCTTTGGTTCTGTTGGATCTGGAGATCTCTCAGGGTCATGGTTGTGCTGTTGGATGTGAGGGCTGGGACTTGACTCTGATGTTCACAGAACCATCTTTGCACCTCAGAACTTCAGCACGCATTAGCTCTACCATGGCTTTGGCTTCGGGGGTGACTTCTTTGGATCGGGGAGTGAGCATGGTTCCGAGGTAGTCTTCCTTGATTCTGGGCTCCCTTCCCTCTTTGGGGGGGGGCTTGCCTTTTTAGGCCATGGAGAGGGCCCTGTCCACTGTCGGCTCCTTCCCCATCGTAGCAGTTTCCAGATGCTTTTTCTTGTCCAGAGCTTCCTCCAACCTCTACACTTGGACAATGGCACCAAAGCCTCGGGAGACACCTGTTAAGGTATTGTCCTCTTCTGAAACCTCCCCAGATTATCCCACCAAGGAGGTTACTCAGGAGAGGGAAGTGTAAGAGGAAACAGATTCCCAGGAGGAATCCATCACAGAGGACACTAATTTTGATGAAGGGGAGGGCTCCTCACGGTCTCCTCTGTTAGATGTTTTTTTTGGAGACCTCCTTGAAATCCTTAAAAAGAGGATTGGTTGGCCATTCCAAAAGCCCTCTTTGGAGGAATCAGTGTACCTGCAGGCCTTTGGCGCTCGACCATCTATGTCTTGGGTTACTTCGCCTGGTGATGACCTCATTAAGTTGATCTTGCAGTGGATATGGAAGGCTCCTGACACCATACAACCTATCCCCAAGAGGCCAGACAAAATATTAACTGCACCAGAGGAGCATCTGTTTTGGGCAGAGGGATTACCGGTAGTGCCGGCCACAAGAAAGGAACTGGCACAGTAAAGTTCCACTATCCATCCTCCAGTTAGAGAGTCTCGGGTAATGGATAGGTTTGGAAAGCGGGTATACACTTCATTGACCTTTGCTTTGCTCTCTCTAAATTTTATGGCACACTTCACCAGACTCCAAAGGGATCTGATTAAGGAGTTATCAGATACCCAGGTAGGAGCCATATTTGACATAGTCCAAGATAAGTTTGCTTCTCAGTTGAACACCCTAGACCCCATTTCCAATTCATACATGAGGCTCATAGCACATGCAGCCGAAGGGACAACTAGAGCAGTGACATCTGGTGTACCCGTAGATTGTGTGAATTTGTGGACCCATTCAAGTCTTCATTCGCAAATTCCTTCTTTGATGGATCGTCCCTTTTTGGCCCTAAAGTCTGAGAAACGTTGTCCTGGTGTGAAAAAGTTGGAAAGACCCTTTCTGCCGTGGGTGTACATTTTTCTACTCACAGCGGTCCTTCTCGAGGAATCAGAGGAACAAGAAAATGTGGTTCAGAAAGTCCCAAGAGCCTTTCCATGATACACTTGGTGGTGGCTCCCCGTGGGCAGAGGGGGTACCTTTAATGGAAGATGCCATCCACATGGCAGAGGTGGCCTGAAAAATCAAGGATTCAGAGATACCTTTCCTGGCATGCCCCACCAGCGCTCTTGAAAGGAGGCCCGATTGCCTTCCTCTGGAGGCAGTCGGGGAACACTTATCCCTGCATTGACACACCTGGGTTCAGATTACTCCTGATGCTTGGGTTAACCAGAGACTACTCCATACTTTTTATTTTACCTCCCCAAAGTTGCAAGATGATCCCTTACATTCCACCCAGTCAACAAGAACTAGCAGTACTAGAAATTCAAAAACTGCTATAAAAAAGTGTTATTCAGGAGGTCCCACCAAACCAGATCATCATCATCTTCTTTCGGCTGTTCCCATTAGTGGTCGCCACAGCGGATCATCTGTTTCCATTTCTTCCTGTCCTCTGCATCATGCTGTTTCACACCAACCGCCTGCATGTCCTCTCTCACCACATCCATAAACCTTATCGTAGGACTTCCTCTTTTCCTCTTACCTGGCAGCTCCATCCTTAGCATCCTTTGCCCAATATACCCAGCATCCCTCCTCAGCACATGTCCACACCAACGCAGTCTCGCCTCTCTTGCTTTGTCTCCAAACTGTCCAACCTGAGCTGACCCTCTAATATACTGATTCCTAATCCTGTCCATCCTAGTCACACCCATTGCAAATCTTAACATCTTTAACTCTGCCACATCCAGCTCTGAATCCTGCCTTTTCGTCAATGCTACCGTCTCCAACCCATATAACATAGCTGGTCTCACTACCCTCTTGTAGACCTTCACTTTCACTCTTATTGGTACCCGTCTGTCACAAATCACTCCTGACACTCTTCTCCACCCATTCCACCCTGCCTGTACTCTCTTCTTCACCTCTCTTCCACACTCACCATTACTCTGAACTGTTGATCCCAAGTACTTAAACTCATCCACCTTTACCAACTCTACTCCCTGCATCCTCACCATTCCTCTACCCTCCCTCTCATTTATACACATATATTGTGTTTTAGCCCTGCTGACCTTCATTCCTCTCCTCTCTAAAGCATATCTCCACCTCTCCAGGGTCTCCTCAACCTGGTCCCTACTCTCACTACTCTCATCATAGTCCACGGGGCCTCCTGTCTAATCTCATCTATCAACCTGTCCATCATCACTGCAAATAAGAAAGGGCTCAGAGCAGATCCTTGATGTAATCCCACCTCCACCTTAAACGTATCTGTCACTCCCACCGCAGTCCTCACCAATGTCACACTACCCTTGTACATATCCTGTACCACTCTTACATACTTCTCTGCCACTCCTGACTTCCTCATACAATACCACAACTCCTCTCTAGGCACCCTGTCATATGCTTTCTCTAAGTCCACAAAGACACAATGCAACTTCTTCTGACCTTCTCTGTATTTCTCCAACAACACTCTCAGAGCAAATATTGCATCTGTAGTCCTCTTTCCTGGCATGAAACCATACTGCTGATCACTAATCATCACCTCCCTTCTTAACCTAGCTTCCAGTACTCTTTCCCATAACTTCAAGCTGTGACCGATCAGTTTTATCCCTCTGTAGGTACTGCAGCTCTGCACATCACCCTTATTCTTAAAGATAGGTACCAAAACACTTTTTCTCCACTCCTCAGGCATCCTCTGACTTTCCAAAATTTCATTAAACAATCTGGTTAAAAATTCCACTGCATTTTTTCCTAAGCACCTCCATTCTTCCACTGGTATGTCATCTGGGCCAACAGCCTTTCCATTCTTCTTCCTCTTCATAGCTGTCCTTACTTCCTCCTTGCTAATCTGCTTCACTTCCTGATTCACTATCCCCACATCATCCAACCTTCTCTCTCTCTCTCATTCATCAGCCCTTCAAAGTACTCTTTCCATCTACTCAACACACTCTCCTCACTTGTGAGTACGTTTCCCTCACTGTCCTTTATCACCCTTACCTGCTGCACATCTTTCCCAGCTCTGTCCCTCTGTCTAGCCAATCGGTACAGGTCCCTTTCTCCCTCTTTAGTGTCCAATCTCTCATACAACTCCCTATATGACTTATCCTTAGCCTTCGCCACCTCTCTCTTTGCCATGCGCCTCATCTCCTTATACTCATGTCTACTTTCTTCATCTCTTTGACAATCCCATTTCTTCTTCTCCAGCCTCTTCCTCTGTATACTCTCATGTACTTCCTCATTCCATCACCATGTCTCCTTGTCCTCCTTCCTCTGTCCAGATGTCACACCAAGCACCTTCCTAGCAGTCTCCCTTACTAGCTCTGCTGTAGTTACCCAGCTATTTGGTAACTTCATTGCCTCCCAGTGCCTGTCTTAACTCTTCCCTGAAATCCACCTCACAATCACCCCTTTTTTAACTTCCACCATTTAATCCTTGGCACTGCTTTCACACTCCTCCTCCGCTTCTTGATCACCAACATCATCCTGCAGACCACCATTCTATGCTGCTTAACTACACTTTCCCCAGTCACCACTTTACAGTCTCCAATCTCCTTCAGACTGGCCCTCCTACATAGGATATAATCCACCTGTGTGCATCTTCCTCCAATCTTGTATGTCACCCTATGCTCCTCCCTCTTCTTAAAATACGTATTCACCACAGCCATGTCCATCCTTTTCGCAAAATCCACAATCATCTGACCTTCTGCATTCCTCTCCTTAACACCATACCTACCCATCACTTCCTCATCCCCTCTGTTCACTTCACCAACATGCCCATTGAAGTCCGCTCCAATCACTAGTCTCTCACCCTTGGGTACACTCACCACCACTTCATCCAACTCGCTCCAAAATTTTTCTTTCTCATCCATCGCACATCCAACTTGTGGAGCATATGCACTAACAACATTCATCATAACACCATCAATTTCAAGCTTCATAAACATCACTCTATCAGACACTCTCTTCACCTCCATAACACTCTTGGCATACTGTTCCATTAGGATAACCCCTACCCCATTTCTTCTGCCATCCACACCATGATAGAACAATTTGGTCCCACCAAACCAGATAGAGTCCAGAATTTCCTCATAATTCTTTTTAGTGCCAAAAAAAAAAGACAGAGGAGACCAGTTGTGGATCTAAGTGTTTTGAACAGATCGGTTTGACAGACAAAATTCCGAATGGTCACAGTTCAGTCTATTCTCCCATTTCTAGGAAAAGCCGATTGGATGTGCTGTATAGATCTCCAGGACGTGTAATACCACATCAAAATGCACAAGCATTCCAGGAGATTTCTCCACTTTCGGCTGAGAGACAGTCATTACCAGTTCAGAGCCCTGCATTTTGGTCTCATCACAGCCCCCAGGCTGTTCACCAAGTGCATGTTGGTAGTGGCATCTCACTTGAGACTGCAGGGATTCTGGGTGCTTCCGTACTTAAATGACTGGCTCATTACCACTCCCACTAGGCATCCACTAGAACAAGCAAGAGCTTACATTCGCCAAACCTGTGCCAGTTATGGTAAATTATGAGAAATCACATCTAACTCCAACACTAAACAGAATTTATGTGAGCAGTACTAAACACCAATACATGCATAGATTCTTTACCTTATCTGAGATTGCAAAAGATAAAAAATCAAGTGGAAAAGATTATCAGAAGCAGAAAGGTACCTGCACAACTCACTCTACAAGCTGTAGGTTCGATGGCAGCGACCATCACTTTAGCCCCCCTGGTGAGATATCACATGAGAATATTTCAATGGCTTCTAGCATCAGAGTGGTCCATTCTGTATCAGCCAGTGTCAAACCAGATTTTGATTACAAATCGTTACAAGGAAAACCTAGATTGGTGGGTCAAATCAGAGGAAATTCTCCTGGGCCACCCCTTTGCCCCATATCAACCCAAAGCCATAATGGCTACGAATGCCTCACAAATGGGGTGGAGGGGGGCATTATCTGGGCAAGACTATCCAAGGTACTTGGTCCCTCATGGAGGCCAGCTTGCATATGGGCCAGCTTGCATATCAGTGTTCTAGAGCTGAGGGCAGTGCTTTTAGCGTTGCAGGCCTTTCAAACTGCTCTCCCTCTAGGAACGATTGCAATTCAGACAGCATGTCGGTAGTTTGGTGCATCAACAAACAGGGAGGAACAAAATCAATACCCCCTTTGTCGAGAAGCACTCAGAGTCTGAGAGTGGGTGTTCTCTTCCAACCGCTTTCTGATAGCAACATGTATCCCGGGGAGATCCAATGTAATAGCAGACAAATTGAGCAGATGCATTCTTCTGCCTCATGAGTGGTATCTCAATCTTAGAGTGGCGAAATAAATCTTTTGTCACTGGGGCCAGCCTTGTTGCGATCTTTTTCATCACTCCTGAACACCAAGTGCAGCAGCTACTTTGCCTTCATTTCCTCTCAGGGGGAGTCCCTGAGGGACAGTTTCCTGCATGATTGGCCCTCCAGATTCCTGTACGCCTTTCCCCCTTCCCATTAATTCCTCAATCTCTAAAGAAAGTGATCAGGTTGAAGAGCAAAGTAATCCTCATTGCTTCCTTCTGACCTCAACAGATCTGGTTCCCATCCCTCTGGCCTTATCTAATTTAACGACCGTGGACTGTGGACCCAGATCTGGATCTCCTATCCCATCCAGAGGGATTAGTTCCTCCAAACCTTCAAAATCTCAAGCTCATGGCTTGGCTTCTGCAGTTCCATTAATTGCCAGGTATAATAAACCATCTTCCCCAGTTCATAGACTTCTTCTGGCCTCTCACAACCCTTCCACCAGAAAACTCTTCAGCAGTAAATGGAGGAGGTTTTCCTTCTGGGTTTGTGAAAATAACATTGATCCTTTCTCTGCTCCTGTCAATAAAGTCTTGGAATTCTTAGCTTTACTGTTTGAAGAAGGTGCCATGTCAAATTTTCACAATGGGTTTAAAGAATGTTCTTTAATTTCTCATAGCCTTTGCAAGGCATTTTTAAAAGGGTCGTTTATGCTAAAACTGCCATAGAAGGATTCTTGTACACCTTGGGATTTAAACTTAGTATTATAAACAATAGTTCATGTCTCCTTTTGAGCCTGCTGCTGACTGTGACTTGAAATTCTTGTCTTGGAAAACTGTACTTCTGGTTGCTGTAACTTCTGCCAGATGGATTTCTGAAATTCAAACTTTATCTTGTAAACTACCTTATTTGATAGTTCTTAAAGATGGGGTTCCTTTGAGGACTAACCCTTTCTTTTTGCCGAAGGTGGTGTAAGAAAAGAATTTCTATCAGGCATTATTTCTACCAATTTTCCCAATTATTCAAATAAAGGCGAGTACTGTTTGAATTTACTAGACATTCATAGACAACTAAGATTCGATCTATAGGACAAAAGACATAAGAAAGTTGGATCAGCTGTTTGTTTCCTTTGCAAGTGCTAAAGTGGGCAAGTCCATTACCAAAGTCACTTTATCTAGATGGCTTAAATATTGTGTTTCCTTTATATACAACAAGAGGAAAGTTGAATTACCTGGGCTTGTTAAGGCACATTCTACCAGAGCAGTTGCTATTTCAGCAGTGTTCCAATCTCACGGTTCCATTGACGATATTTTTGCGGCAATGACATGGGCTACCCGTCATACCTTTATTACTCATTACAAATTGGATTTGATCTCTTGGGGTAGAGCATCATTTTGCTCTTTGGTGCTCAGGAATATCCTTTCATGAATCCTCCCGGGATCTTGCGGTGCTGGGAAGTCTATCCCACAAGTCAAGGAATAAATGAAGATTGACAACATTCTTGGTGTTGGATAAAGTGTTTAATTTTGAAAATAAATTTGAAGCAGAGGAAGAACTGGATTGGAAAAAATATTGTTGAATATTAAAATTAAATGCAAGTTGTCCTCCTGGTCTCAGTGATAAGGAAAATTTTAAAATTTACCTAAAACGGAAAAAAGTTAAAGCGTTGAGTCAGTTTTAAATATGCTTTTGAAGTTAGTCAAAGCTGTTTTTTTGCATTTATATAGTTTAAAATGAGCATATTTATGTAAAAATGTTTAGTTTTCTTCTAAAAGTTTTGTAAGAATTTTATAGTAATTGGATAATTGTTTAATTGCTTAATTGCTTTGTGTTCTTGTGTAAGTAAGACAAGAGATTATCTCTTATTAAGTCTGAAGAAGTCTATTACTAGACAAAAGTGCATACTGGATGAGTTGAGTTTTGTTTTGTGCTGCTACAACAATAAAGCTGCATTGTGACTACTTTTTATTTTTTGGGCTTTTTTGACTTTTGCTACTGTTGTGAATTCTGTTGTTATGATTTTGGTTGTGGATCAGAATAGTCATGAGCAGCCAACCAGACAACAGTTTTATGGTTCTACCATCGGGGTTTACACTCCATGATACCCCAAAGGTTCTTTTGTTCTAAATCAGGAAGGAAACATTAGCAATATGAATAAGACTGCTGGTGAATAAGGCAATTGCATCTAAACCTGTGTTTCGTGTGATAAGAGATTAACTTCTAAATGACTGTTTGGCAGCCCCGTTGAATCTGTGTGGAGAGACTGCAGTTTTAAGTGAAAGGCAAGTTGGTCTCAATTTAACTGAATGTTTTTTGTCTTTAGAGAAAGACTTTGTGAAACTAAAACGTCTCCAATGGGATGTTCTTTTTTTTTTTTTTTTTTTTTTTTTTTTTTGAAAGCATTATCGCTGTTAATAGAGTACCTGAAGGCCTTAGGGTGAACAAAATGCAATAGGCAATGATTTGCCAAAGAGCTGATTGACAAATGGGTTGAGCTAAATAAAAAACTGGCATGGAGTGTATGGGAATGCTTGTGAATCATTACAAACAGAGGATTCATGAGCTTAATGAAGGTATAAGGTCAAATTACTTCATGCTCAAAGAAGCTTCTACTGCTGAAAATTTTAAGACCAAACTTTGCCCTATCCAGGATAAGCTGATAAAAAAGAATGAAGTTTTGGAAAAGAGGAAGCCTAAAAAATTTGAGAGAGATCGCTTAGAGTACGAGCAAGGAACTGCATATCTCTTTAATTCCAGTACGAATGGTGAGGCAACCAATGAGCCAAACCTTGATGACAAAAGCCAGGTTCCTGATGTTGCACCGGAAGTGAGGAGATCTGAGCATCTCGCAAATAAGTGGCCAAGAGAAGTTAATGCTGCTAATGGCAGTGTTAACAGTGTGAATGTGAATTGTGGTAATCCTTCATTTAATGCTGTTATGGATGCAACAGCTTAGCATCCTTTTCAATCTGTAAAAGTATATCAGGACACAGGCACAGAAAAATGTTCTTGGGCACAGGTAACAGTAGGTCCAAAAAAAGGAGAACCAGTATGCGAAGGGGAAAGTTTCTTTTGATGAAACCGGTCTTGGAAGAAAAAGAAAAACTAAAAGGTAACTCCTTTGACTGTGACTTTAAAATCATAAATTCATCACACAGGATGCTTGATAATTATGAAGTCTGTGTTCTCAGAAAAGGCTGGACTTTTGTACCTGCATCTTGTGCCAATATATGTGAGACTTTAAACTATTTAAGGGATTATGTTAGAAGACTTAATTTGAGATTTTTATATAATGAAAATGATAAAGTATTAAAAAATGAATTTCACAAACCAAGTTGCTTTAATCTTCCACTGAGGTTAGAATTGGAGGCTTTTCAAAGCATTATGGAGAAGTGACTTCGAATTTTATTAATGAATAAAGATGATAACTATTATAAAAAAATCACTTTGGATTTTATTAAGAAACATACAGGCTTATATATTCGTTAATTGAAGAATGGTTATGTGAAAGTAGGATTGACAACAGAACAGCTGATTTTTTTACATAAAAATAATCCTGTTGTTAATAACATTTTTTCTTACCTAAAGTGCAAAAAGATTTAGAAAATCCACCACTAAGGCCTATTGTTGCTAGTGGTGGCAGTGAAATGGAAGACATGGCTATGTATGTAGATCAAAAGTTAAAAAAGGTGGTAGAACTTGGTGGTGCTTATATTAGATATACTTTTGCTTTTTCTGCTAAAATAAAGGAAATAGAAGTAAATTATAGTGACATTTTGGTTACTATGTATGTAAAGTCCTTATATACAGTAATATAGTTGTTAGATCACAATTTTATAAAGATGATGAAATTTCATTGATTTTAGAAATTTTGGATGTCATTTTGTCTTATATTTTTTTGAATTTAATGGATGCTTTTATCAGCAAGTAAATGGTGTTGCTATGGGGGCTGTGATAGCCCCCAGCTATACCAATTTATTTATGACAGCTTGGGAAAAACAATATAGTATGGACAACTAGCATTTTTCACAAGTATTATATTATGGTCGTTTTATTGATTACCTTTTTTTTATTTGGAAAGGTTGTGAAGAAGAGTTAATAAGTTTCTTTACTGAAATTAATAATGTTTGTGAGTATTTAAGTTTTACTTGGGACTATAGTTCCAAAAGTATTTGCTTCTTAGATGTTGAAGTTTATAAAGAAGCAGATAACCTTTGTACAAAAATTTATAAGGAGGAGTTGCAAAATAATATTTTTTTGGAATATAGTAGTATGCACCCCATTCATATGAAACATAATATAGTTAAAGGACAGTTGAAAAGGACTAATGATTTAACAGACTGTGATAAATTATTTCTTAAGGAAAGTAAAGTACTGTGCGATAAATTTTTAGCTAGAGTTTACCCTGAAAGTTTAGTTAATGAAAAAATGGGGGAGATTAAGCAAAATAGACAAAGATGTAATGTGTATAATAGAGCTTCTAGTTTTGTTACTAAAAATGCAACAAAAAAAGACTGGAATAGGAATGGTTGTCCCATATTCTATAGATGATAGACAAATTAAGAAATTGATTGAAGAGAATTGGAAAATTTTAAGCAGCTTCCCAGAGGTTAGGACAGTAGTAGGAGATGTTCCTACTTTTAGTGAAGAGAAAGGGCAAAATGGTTCCAACACAGCACTCTTTAATAGCAACACAACAAGGTAAGCGCTTTCACGGATTACCTCCGCTTCCTCAGACCAAAATATTAAAACTCAAGTCACATCTTTAAACATTCTAGCAGCCAATGAGACACACTAATCACTGAACCAATTTAATGCATTCATTGCCTTGTCTAAGCAGTGAAGAAACTAACATCAGTGTATAAATCAGCAACACTATAAAACATACATTGCAGCTCAAAAATTGCTAAGTACATAATTAAAACTGACTCTGGTCTATCACATAAACATAAATATAAATTCTAAAATGTATCAACATTTAAATATACTAAAAATATATATAAAAAAATATATGTGTATATATACAGGTGGATGTAGCGACTGTTAAAGGTATTATTTTATATCTTTCATATAAGGCTTTTATTGCACAATATATAATTGCAAATGTTTATTATGTTCTTGTATTTTTTGTTTGAATCATCTTAATGATGACAATTTAAGAAACAATTAGTTTGGCATTTTAGCCATGAAAATCTAAGAAACTATTATCATGGCCATTTCGCAATGACGAATATTTCAAAGTAATATTAATGCTGAACAGCGCATGTTTTGTTGTCTCTAGTGATAGTATTTCTTTAATAGCTTAAATGTGTTTAGAGAGGGATTACGTCACATCTATATATATTAGTTAATTAGTATGTTTGAATCTTAATGGTCTGATGAAGCTTTTGTGAAAGCGCTTACTGTGTGTGCACGAATTAAAGTCCGTTTTATTTTATCCTGTTTGAATTTTGGATTATTTGTTTTGTGAACGACCTTTAACACCTTTATGCTCTGGTTGCCTCTCTGCCTGACTATTTGGATTTATTTATTTGTTCATGGAGGTTTTTGAGAGGCATTTGCACCGTTGGGAACTTGGTTATTGTTTTTTGGATTTATACTTGCTTGTGTATCCCGCGGTGACATGGCTGAAATTGAAGCTAATACAGAGCTGGACTATAGACCAGATATGCCATCTCAGCAAGCATCTAGCCATTCTGAGGAAGCAGGTACTGCTATAATACAACGTTCTACTAGAAAGGCAAGTGACATTGATTCAATTAACAATTCAGATAGAGGCGAATGCCTGAAGAACAAACTACTGTCCTATTTGAGAACTGAAGTTAATTTGCTGCTTTTGTATGATTGTGAAGGCAGTGAAGTCAGTGGTGAGGTCTCCGTGGAATTAATTGAACAACTGCAAGGTGATGTACGGAAATTAGAGACAGATTTTCTGAAATTAAAACGCCTTTCCACTCAGCGGCAGCACTTTGAAGTTTGCCTTAAGAGACACATAATACCGAGAGGCCTTAGAATTCTAAAGATGCCCACATACGGGGATCAATACCCTGAACTTTTAACACAATGGCAGAAACTAAACTTGGAACTTAGTAGGAAATATATACAACTTTTATTAGACTTTTTTGTACCAGTAGAAGAAGAACTTATCAGCTCTATTTTTAAACAACAACAAGAATTATATATAAAGTATCCGGAAACAATTGTAAACAATGCTCTGTCTAATACATTGGATGGGGTGTGTGCTTATGAAAGGCGCCTTTTACAGCAGAAAAGAAATAAGATTGACAGAGATGTCCGAGATTTTCGGCTGTCCCAAATATTTGCTTGGACTAGAACTGATTATAGTATTAAACCCTTATTGCATCACAATTCAGTGGATACACCACCACAGCACCCTCGTATTCACCTAAGCATTCTATGGTGAATTCTGATATACAGCAATTAAATCTAAATATTGCTGATAATAACAGCGGTATAGTTAATTTGGAACGAACTGGTGATAATATTAATGGATCTATCATTTCGAATACTGTTAACCTGAAGGAGACTGTTCCAACTAGTCTACCAGTGAATAATGGTGAACCCATTACGAACCATCATCAATCAACGGTTGCTAATAATACTCAAGTTGTATGTCCTAAAGTTATAACTAATAATAGAAATGTTGTCAATAATAAAGACTTACAACATGACATGATTTTTCCATCTTTCCCCCTTCCCATAACTATGGTGAGGGGGGACAAGAGGGAACGATCTGTTAGTCGCGGACGACAGAAAAGGAAACTATCCGAGGAGAGGTATACGAATCAGACTATCAAGAAGATGTGGAATCAGAAGAGAACAATTTAATTTGGAATATATCTCATAGTTCTGGACAATTTTGAAATTAATGTCCTTAATAAAGGACTTACATTTATTCCTTCTGAACGGAGTAAACTTACGGACCTTCTTACTGATGTTAAACTATTTGTTAGGAATGTCATGTTGAGATACCAATATGGATCAGATAGTCGTATGAATATGCAAGGTATTAAGAAAAAAAGCGATTACGTACCACCTAATCATCCTCTGCTAGAGACGTTTTATAAGTTAGTGGAAGATGATATCTACCAATTATTCACCAGTGCAGATAAACCATACAAGTATTCGTTTAATCTAACCTTTAGTGAAAGGGAGGTGCTAAATAGGCTTAGATCTGATCGCAATATAGTGTTTAGACCTGCTGATAAGGGTGGACCTTTAGTTATTATGGATTCTATACAATATCATACCACCATGATGAACATGCTGTGTGATAATAATTATTATGATAGGATAACTAAACAGCAGTTGGAAAATATTAAATCAAGATTGACAGGTATGATCTCTCAATTATTGCATACACAATGTATTGATGCTCAGTTGGCTAGATTTCTCCAGGTGGAACATCCCCTAGTACCTAATATCCAAGGTATACCCAAAATTCATAAGAACGGTACGAATCCACCGATGAGACCTATTGTCTCTGGGGGTGGGTGGAGTACCGAACCATTATCAGTGTTTGTTGAGCAACATCTGAGACCCATAATCAACAGTAATGAATACATTTTGAAAGACACAAAACAATTTCTCTTGGATTTGTACAAATATTTTGAGAATAACCCTTTGACATCTCATTCTCTATTTGTAACATTAGATGTACAATCTCTATTTACCGTAATTCCTAACACCATAGGGGTTGAAGCCATTCAACACTATTTAATGAAACATAGCCACTATACACCACAAAAAGTGGATTTGATAGTAAGACTTATAGAAGCCATCCTACAGCACAATGTTTTTGTATATGAACAAGAAATTTATATTCAACGAGATGGCGTAGCTATGGGCACGTCTTGTGCCAATAGTTACGCCAATATGTTCTTGGCTGAGTGGGAGGAGGAGGTTCTTTTCAAGTACACCCTACACTCAAAGTTTGTATGTTTCTATCGACGTTTCGTCGATGACGTCTTCTTTGTTTGGGAGGGCGATTTAGAACAATTACAGACATATATTTCGGTTATTAACAATATGACCCCATATTTAAAATTTACCTCCACATACTCCTATAATAGGATTGATTATTTAGATGTCTTTGTAGAGAGGGTGATGAGAAATCAAGTAAACACTGGTGTCTATAGGAAGACTTGTTACAGGAATTCTTTGTTGCATAGATCAAGCATGCATCCCCTATATGTATTTGAAAATATTATTAAAGGTCAAAGTATGAGAATCTCAAGGCTTAATGCCTCTGAACAGGGTTTTATGAAAGAAATCCGTCAATTTGAAGATAGATTAATCCAGCGTGGGTATGCAGAAAAGGAAATTAAAAAAGGCCTGCTGGATATAGAGAACATAAGAAGTGATAGGGCCCAACCTTATTTTTCTGCTTATAATCATACTATCCCTAATAAACAGTGTCAGAGTGAGCTTGTAAGGGTTCCGCTTTATTATACTACTGATAGGAAATTATTTACGGACATTATAAACAAACATTGGCATATTCTTACTAATAGTGATGATATTAAACTAATAGTGGGGGAACAACCTAAATTTCAATATAAAAATAAACCTAATTTAAAGAAGCTTTTATGTTATCCGAATAACAATCTTTTACATTATACAGATATAGGTACTAATCCATGCTTGAAATGTAATTACTGTGCATACATAGCTACAGATAGTTTCTTTATACATCCTAATACCGGACAAGTATTTCAATTCTGTATCTCAGCCACTTGTTATACTGAGAACATAGTATATCTGGCGGTTTGCCAGGAGTGTGCAGCATTCTATGTTGGAAAAACCAACAGAATGCTTTGCACTAGGATTAGGGAACATCTTTATGCTATAAGAATTGGCTATACTATGAATGCTTTAGCAAAACATGTTAACATCGAGGGTCCTCACCATACTTTTAAATTTAAGGCTATAGATCATGTCCGTCCAACGATTAGACAAGGGGACATTCGTAACAGAACTGAATGTAGAGAAGTGAACTGGATACTACGGTTACGAGCCGATAAGGGTAAGGGGTTAAATGATAGAGCGTCCATAAAACCCACACTTAGAGCTAGATGCTTAAAAACTAGGTAATAGCAATAATATATAATATATATATTCTTAATAGGTCCATGTTTGGGATGAAATTTATATTTCTTAGTATGTGTGCTTTTATGCACACTCCTATGAATGTACATCTATTTGGAAGAATTTCTTAGATATATATGTAATTATGAATTGTTAGGTGTTTGCATTTTAGATGCTGTATAATCAAATTATCAGATTATTTGGGCATTTTTTCGCAATATATGAAATATACGTATACTTTGATCTATTTTATATCCATATAATGGTGTATTCCTATATGTATATATATTTTTTGTTTATATTTTTATACTATATATATTTGTATATAGTTTTATATATGCATATACTTTTTATATTTGTTGATTAAGTAGTTGAATTGGTATTTTAGATTTTATAGGTAGGTATGAATTATAAATGAAGTAAATAAGATAGTAATTATTGTTGTATTTTTTTGTATAGTCATATTGAGTTTGTAAAAATATATGGATATGATAATTTAGTATAGGTATATATGCGAATTATATTAGCACTATAGAGTTAGCCTAAAAAATATTTTAATGAAATTTAGTGCGTCTTCAAGTTGTAATGGGTAGTATATTAATGTTCATTATTTTTTAGGTATAGTACAATTTGATTGATTTCCACGTACTTAATAATTTTTAGTAGCATGTAGTTTATAATACATTAAATTGACGTAATTCATAATATGGACGATGAATGCAGTAAATGCTGGAGTACAATATTTTAAGAGATATATTCATGAGTAGGTAATTTTTATGGAAGTATATTGAGCCTATATTAATGTATATTTGTATATAATATGGACGTATTTGCGTTTCGTAATAACAGTATACAGATGGCTCGCTATGCATTTATGAATTATGAATTATTTGGTTAGTTGGTTTTAAAGGCTAATATATGTACGTTGATGAATTTTCTACTTGACTGTTGGTATATATATATATATATATATATATATATATATATATATATATATATATATATATATATATATATATATATATACAAGCTGATGACAGTATGTCACTTAGATGAATGTAGCGACTGCTAAAGGTATTACTTTATATCTTTCATATGAGGCTTTTATTGTACAATATATAACTGCAAATGTTTATTATGTTTCTTGCATTTTTTGTTTGAATCACCTAAATGATGATAATTTAAGAAACAATCAGTTTGGCATTTTAGCCATGAAAATTTAAGAAACTATTATCATGGCCATTTCGCAATGACGAATATTTTAAAGTAATATTAATGCTGAACAGTGCATGTTTTGTTGCCTCCAGCGATAGTATTCCTTTAATAGCTTAAATGTGCTTAGAGAGGGATTACGTCACATCTATATATATTAGTTAATTAGTATGTTTGAATTTTAACGGTCTGATGAAGCTTTTGTGAAAGCGCTTACTGTGTGTGCACGAATTAAAGTCCGTTTTATTTTTATCCTGCTTGAATTTTGGATTATTTGTTTCGTGAACGACCTTTATTACCTTTATGCTCTGGTTGCTTCTCTGCCTGACTATTTGGATTTATATATATATATATATATATATATATATATATATATATATATATATATATATATATATATATATATATATATATATATATATATATATATATATATATATACACACACACACATACATACATAAACTCTGTCTAAAAATATGTGTATAAAACTGGTCAGTCTTGTGGACATATAAAATAAAAACCATAGCAAAGATATATATAAGAAACCAAGGACATAAGCCTGGTACTACTTGGTCAATGTTTCAGTGCTCTAGCTTTTAAAAAGGGCTTCAGAGACACCTTACTATTGGGACGTGGTGGTTTGTCAGCTTGATAACATATAATCCACTTCTGTTCCACTGATTCTGTCTTATTATTGATGTCGCCACCTCTAATACTATCGTGTATGACTTCTACAACAAAAAATTTAAACTTATGTGCAGTGCCTTCTTTCGCAACATGCATGGCCAATGCACTTGTTTCCTTAGCATTCCTAATGTCTGTTAGGTGTTCTAAAATTCTCCCCTTGAAGGCTCTATTTGTTTTGCCTATATAGAATGAAAAACAGATAGTACAGAAACAAAAATATACAATGTGCTTGGTATGGCAATCAGCGTATAAAGTGGTGCTAATCTCAATGCGTAATTGTGGTTGTACAAAAGTGCCCCCCCCCATATATACACACACACAAGCCATACATCTCCTGCATGGGTACGTACCCATTCTATCAGACTGAACAGCATTCTGTCTACCCTTGGATTTATAACATAACTGGTTCTTAAGAGATTTGTTATTCCTGAAAGTAAAACTGGGTTGGCGACCTATAACATCTTTGAGTCCAGGATCAGTCAAGAGAATATCCCAATTGTTCTTAATAACATCATATACCATGCCCATATTGCTAGCAAAAGTTAGTGGCATCCTATATTTTGGTATATTTAAATGTTGATACATTTTAGAATTTATATTTATGTGATAGATCAGAGTCAGTTTTAATTATGTACTTAGCAATTTTTGAGCTGCAGTGTATGTTTTATAGTGTTCTGATTTACACACTGATGTTAGTTTCTTCACTGCTTAGACAAGGCAATGAATGTGTTAAGTGATTAGTGTGCCTCATTGGCTGCTAGAATGTTTAAAGATGTGACCTGAGTTTTAATATTTTGGTCTGAGGAAGCAGATGTAATCCATGAAAGCGCTTACCTTCTTGTGTTGCTATTAAAGAGTGCTGTATTGGAACCAGTTTGCCCTTTCTCTTCACTATTTTGCTGTTTGCTACATTGCTTCCTTTATCGGTTCACAGGTTTGTTCTGACTTTACTGATGTTCCTACTTTTGTCAACAATAAAGGAAATGTTTTAAAAATATTCTCCAAGATAAGGTTAAATACCTCAGGAAAAATAAATAAATAGTATGGAAGTGCTTAAATTGTAGTTACTGAAGACATTTATATAAAACGTCGACTGAAATTTGCAGATGCAAGTTTGTGGTTTGTCTATTTGCTCTCACTGTACTTCATATTATATTGGTAGAACTACCAGAGAATTGTATATAAGAATAAAAAAGCATTTGTAGCTGTTCAGAAGGGTGACAAAACTAGTGTTTAATTTTGAAAACAAATTAGAACCAGAGGAAGAATTGGATTGGAAAGAATATTGTTGGATATTAAAATTAAATGCAAGTTGTCCTCCTGGTCTCAATGATAAGGAAAATTTAAAAATTTACCTTATCATTTTACTGCATTTATATAGTTTAAAATGAGCATATTTATGTAAAAATATTAGTTTTCTTGTAAAATTTTTGTAGGAATGTTATAATTGGATAATTGCTTAATTGCTTTGTGTTCTTGTATGAATAAGACAAGATTATCTCTTATTCAGTCTGAAGAAGTCTATTACTAAACAAAAGCGCTTACTGGATGAGTTGAGGTTTGTGTTGTGCTGGTACAACAATAAAACTGCATTGTGACTTCTTTTTATTATTTGACTTTTCTGAAGATTGACAACATCAGATAAAGAAGTTATGTACTTACCGTAACATTCCATCTGTGTTGTCCAACTTCATTTATCCTTAACTACCCACCCTCCATCCCCCTTCCTTTCAGACCTCTTGATGGAATGATTTATAGTCCAAGGTATTAATTTTTTCACCCATGATGCCAGATATGAGTGTCATAAAGGTATTATTAGGATTATTATTTTTGTGTTTTTCTATCTGCAAACTCCATCTAAGGTATTTGGGAGAGGAGCTTTCTGGGTAGGATTTAAGCTCAAGAGGATTTGGTCCTCGCAGGCTTTAGTAATGGTCAAGTCAGAACAGAAACCGCAGGTCAAGGATAAATGAAGATGGACAGCACAGATGGAACGTTATGGTAAGTCCATAACTTCTTTTTTTTTTTTTTCTGTATCTGTGTGAAACTTTCCATCGGTGTTAGTTGTAGTATTTCCTGTGATTGCAACTGTGGTGTTTATTGCAAATAGAAATTCAGTATTTTCTTGTTCTTGTATTATTTATTATTAAATATATTTAAACTTTTCATTATGGCTGGTCATTTAGAGAATATTTTAGCCTTTGAGAGTGCTTATATTTATTTGATGACACTTTGGCTGCTCCTGAAAGCCTTGCTGCATTGAGAAATACTACCATTTGTTGTTGTTGTCTTTCGGCTTTTCCCGGTTAGGGGTCGCCACAGCGGAACTCCAGTCCGCTAATGATTGGCAGTAGATTTTCACGAACGCCAAGGTGCCAGCTCAACGTTCAACCTTCAATGAAGGCACGCCCACTTACGCATGTCTTTCGAACGTCCACCCAACCGCAGGGAGGATATGCAGACTCCACACAGAAGGCACTCCCCGCACTCCAGCCGAGAATTGAATGGGAGAACCTCTTGCTGTGAGGCAACAACACTACAAACACTACCATTTGTATTAGTATTAAATCTGTTGTCGTCTCTTTCATTCCTCCTCGTGAATGGGTTATGGATCCGTCCTCAGATCTGACTCAGCCACATTTCTTCAGACTAGGATCCAAGTTTTGAGCTCCTCCCATTACCCACAATGCCCCACACTCCAACCTCCCCAGATTCAATTTGCCACCAGCTGTATTAGATGTGGTCGCCTGAGTCTTGAGCATTTTGGGTATCTTTTTTTATCAGATAAGTGCTCTTTTTTCCTTATTCCTTGTAAATTCTTCCCATATCCTTTTGACAGCATGTGTGTAGTCTTCTCTTTCGTCCTCCCTTATCTAAAGTTTTTCCCATGCTCTGGGTAGCTGTTTTCTTACGTTAGGCTCCTCTTCTTATCTCCTCTTTACTTAAAAAAAAAACAAAAAAAAAAAAAAAAAACACTCTCCTTTCAGTGTTTGTCTGCCTGTCTGGGTTTTTTCTGGTCTTCATTTTCTGTATGTAACATTCTTTTCCTGAGTTATAGCTGACAAACCCTCCGAATTTAAACAGTGCTCGGAATGCGGACTCAAGTTTCCACATTCCGATGCGCACTGTTTGTGTTTACTGCTTGGCTGCAGAGCCTCTGCGGTTGGCCTGCTCTGTTTGTGAAAGCTTTAACCCTAGAGCTACAGCTGACCACAGCAACAAGTTGATTTTGAAGAGCCTTTTGCCTGCTTCCACTCTAGGGGCTCAAACCTCCTGTAAATGCCATGTAGGAGCCTCCAACTCCAAGAAGCACCTTCACAAGTCTTCAAAGGCATCTTTGGAGCCACCTGCTAAGGTTGGGAGGCTGTCGGCTCCAAAGCTCTCTTCGGATCCGTCTGGATCCATGGTGATCTTGAGTACACTTGTTGCTGGTGCCCCCTCCACCTCAGATCCTACAGTGGGGGGGCCCTACTCCGGTGCTGGGTTTGAGTCAGCTGCACTTCCTGGTCTACAGCAGACTCACTCCAGGTACTCCATTCACCACTCCGTGGCTTCCTCCAGATCTTCTAGGAGTCTTTTGGAGGCCAACATGGATAGGATGATCAAGAACATCCTCAAGACTCAAATCCAGTGGGGGTCTTCCTGGCTCCATCCCCTAGGGGTTCTGCGAGTCTCTCCCTTTAAGTACAGTCTTTTTCTCTGATCAGTCTTTCAGCTTTGGAGTCACAGGGTCATGGCTGATAGATGGATCCAGGGTCGAGAGTATGGAGCCTGCCTTTCTCCACTCTGATAGTTGCCTTGACATCCCTGGTTCCTTTGTCATCAGATCATAGTGAGTCTTGGATCTGAGAGGTCCCTGTCGGATCCGGTGGGAGGGCAGCAGATCCTGCATTGTCGGAGCCATCTCTTCTTCTCGGTGCTTCAGCACTGGGGGTCCCAGCCCTCTTTTCTTCTGTAACCTTGACTGTGGTAGAGTTGAGGAGGGATTATCTGGTTCCTTCTGTATTCTGAGTGGTAGAAAGGGCCTTCTCTACCCACAGAGATCTAGTCCCTTTGAACCATGATCCATTCCCACTGACTTCCTGTGGATCAGAGACTTGAGCTTGTATTCCTGTCCTGAGTCACCCCACCCAGACTGGTTTCCAAACACTCCCCCAAGAGGGAGCACCCTCCACTTCCAAGACCTCCCCTGAGTACCCCTCAGAGAAAATCTCATGAGAGGATGTGCAGATATGCACACTTGACTTCCCCTTAGAGTCGATCACCGAGGATATGGACTTTGAAGGGGAGGGATCCCCCAGATTACCACAGGAAAATGTCTGATTCAGAGATATATTTTATTGATTCTGTGGCAGAGAGGTGGTTGCTCAGCCCAACCTCCCTCCTCTGAGGAGACTGTATTTTTGGAGGCCTATATCCTGTGTGGCCCCTCTCACCAGACGAGGTACTGGATTTGGTGTCTAGCCAGGCCTGGAAGGAGCAAGACTTGGCTAAACCTATCCCTAAGTGCCCCTACAAATTTTTGTCCCCCCCCCCCCCCAAGACAGACTTTATTGGAGTAAACGTATGTCAGTGGATGCTATGGATGTTCTTCGTGTTTCACTGTTGCAGTCTTCACACTTGGGTTATCTGCCTACAGGTAGCTCTCAGACGGCCCGAATACTTGGGATTTCTGCATCGGATGCTGTTGCCTCTTCCATGACGTCAGGTCGTCAGGGGTATAAAACATGCAGCTGATGCCATTACATCAGCTTTTTTTGCCGTGTGAAAGCCCGAAGCAGAAGCAGTTTGCAAGTGCCGGTTGGCCACTACCTTAAAATTTTCATTTTTCGACTTTCAAACCTGAAGTCTTCGAAAGCTAAGTACCCCATTGGGGATCCATTTTTCTTGCTCTAACCGATGTCAGAAAATGTTAACAATTGTCTTGTCTGTGGAAAGCAAATATCTCACAGAGATATTTATTCTTACTGCTTCACCTGCTTAGGCTCAGACCATGATGTTCCTCGCTGTCGGTTTTGTGCCTTGTTCAACGCCTGAACTATTCGTCATAGGGCTTTGTCACTAAATTCTTTCTCTCTCGTTCTCCATATTCCGAAATGGCTTTGTTAGGTCCAAAACTGCCGACGACACTTCCATTAAGCTACTCGCCAGTCCGCTGGTACTCAATGAGGCACTTTCGTAGCCCCTGATACCCGCTTCTACAGATTTGCAGGCCTTTACCGAGACCCGTTCAGAGTCCAGTATGCCACGAGATGCTTCTTCGACTATGGAACCTGCGGATGTCCCTACCTTGGATGGGTCTGGAGCCGCTGTGCAGGCACCGGCTTCTGAGGGTGTGTTCAGGCCTTCCGATGTTCGTATTAAACAGACTTAGTTTTTACCTAAAACTATTGAATTTTATCAGGCCCAGAGTTCTCACTACGCCTAGGAAACGACCAAAGTGCCTTTTCAAGCTCCCATGCCTCAGAAACAAATGCTTAGAACGGCTGAAGACCTTATTACTTTAATTAGTGGAAGCCAGCCTTCCCCCTCTGAAAGACAAATAATTGAGTTTCCTTTGGATTCTACAGACCACCTATGAGGATTCAGATGCAGAGGATTCCATTCTCTCTGCCTCCCCTCCAGAGGACTTTTCTTTCGGTGAAACCTTGCATACCCTAAGAGAGCATTTCTGCTGGGAATGCCAGGACTATCCTCAGTCAAAAAAGAGACTCAGGGAATTTTCAGACTTGCCTCAGCGCTGGCCTCTAGCTATACCCCCTGTCCTGGATGTTGTACATGATGTCTTCATGGAATCAAGCCTTATCCCTGATAGTTTGCCACCATCTCCTAGAAAGCCTGACAGGTACTACAGAGTACCTGACTCTCACAAATTTCTCTTTAAAAATCATACTGCGGATCCAGAGACCATTTCCCAGGGACCTAAAGGTATTAAGGCTACTGCAGCCAAAAACTCTACCCCTTCGGACAGGGATTTTAGGGCTTTGGACAGATGGGGTAAGAAGGTATATACCTCTGCAACTCATGTCATCAGGGCTTTAAATTGCCAGTTTCACATGTTGAAGTACCAGCAGCATATTATGGAACTAATTAAACAAAAAATGTTGTTGATTCTTGATTGTGCAGAAAATGAAGATTTACAAGTGTTAATGCATTCTGCAAACCAAGTTGGTAGACATACTTTGCAGGGTGGTTTTGATGCCTTAGAAGCATCTTGCAGGGCTGCTGTCACTGGGTCTGTTTTGAGAAGGCATGCTTGGCTGAAGGAACAGATCTTGCCAGACCATGTCAAAGCAAATTACTAGATGCTCCATTAAATCAAGAATGTTATTTTGGCACAAAAGCAGAAGAAGTTCGTCAAAAGATGGAGGAAAAATGCAAACTGTTAAAGATTTCTTACAGGTACAGCCACCTAGATTCAGTAGACATTGGCCTTCAAAAAAACTGGTCCTTTCCAGTCCCTCCCAGGCCTTCTCAGCCCAAACCCAGAGGCAACAGACCACAAAGACTATAGTCTCAGGGTATGCACAGATCTAAACAATGGAGTGCTCCCACCTCAAAAACACTGAGTGGTAAGCCACCCTCTTACAGAAAAAGTTCACAATGACTTGTCCTCCATCCTTACCAGCCATGCCCAAGTACTTGCAACCCTAGGAGGAAAACTCGCCCTGCATGCAAAAAACTGGGAATATATTACCCAGGACCAATGCGTCTTAAACATTGTATCCCAGGGATACAGATTCTACTTCCACTCACTGCCAACCCCAAGCGGATTGCCAGACCTTCCTCCAAACCAGTGGGCAGAGGCCCAAAAGCAAGTACTTTCTTGTCTCAGTATCAGGGCTATTCAGCCTGTCTCAACAGAGCAAAGGGGACAGGGTTTCTACTCCAGATTGTTTCTGGTGCCCAGAAAAGAGAACTCTTGGCGCCCTATTCTGGATCTGTCAATTCTTAACACCTTGCAGGTGGTACCAAAGTTCAAAATGCTTACACTCCAGCAGCTGCTTCCTATGCTAGCCAAGGACTCCTGGCTGGTCACCCTAGACATAGAAGCTTATCTGCACATCCCCATAAGGGTATCTTGCAGGAAATATCTATGTTTCAGGACAGGCTATATGCACTATCAGTTCTCTGCACTTCCCTTTGGCTTATCTACTGCACCCAGGGTATTCACAAAGTGCCTGGCTCCAGCCATTGCATACTGCAGGCAGAGAAACATTCAAATTTACCCATACTTGGACGATTGCCTGATTCAGGTGGACGGTCAGGAATTGCTACTTCAGCACCTGACATTTGTAAAGAGACTCCTAACTTCTCTGGGGTATACCATCAATGAAAAGAAATCACCCTGGTACCCAGCCAAAAAATTGTATTCCTGGGAGCAACCTTGAACACAACTTCCCAGATGGCATTCCTCTCTCCAAGAAAAGCGGGTTTACTTGACAAATTACTTCAAACTTCTGGCCACCCAAACCCAGCTATCTGCAAGAAAAATACTGCAAACACTAGGGTTCATGGCCTCATGCATTCTTCTAATTCCATATGCAAGACTGCATATGAGGAAACTTCAGTGGTACTTAAAAAGTCTCTGGTGTCAACATTCTCAGGACCTGAAAATAATGATTCCTATCATTCCTTGCCTAAGGACAGAGTTCCTTTGGTGGGCAGAGGCCTGCAACCACAACAAGGGACTCCCTTTCATTCAACCCCCCCCCCCCACCACCACCACCATCCAAACCCTGACAACAGACGCATCAGACTATGCATGGGGGGCTCACATGGCAGGCGAATGCATTCAAGGCAAGTGGAGCCCAGGACAAATGCACCTGCATATCAATCAAAAAGAAATGTTAGCTGTACAGAATGCACTGACAGCCTTCAAATACCTTATTCTTCCAGGACAACTCTTGATAAAGACAGACAACACTACAGTTATGTGGTACATAAACAAGCAGGGGGGGAACTCATTCCTACCCACTCTGAAGATTAGCCATGGCTCTGTGGAACACAGCCTTGAGCAACCAAGTGCACCTGCAAGCTCAATTCCTGCCAGGCAAACAAAATTCACTGGCAGACGACTTAAGCAGAAATCTAATGGACCCACACGAGTGGAAAATGGAACCCAACTAATTCAAGCTTCTAATCCACAGGTGGGGGACACCAGAGATGGATCTCTTTGCTTCCCCCCAAAACCACCAATTGAGCAATTTTTTGCACCAGAACTCCCCACAGCCAAACATGGAAAGTGGATGCCCTATCCTTTACATGGGAAAACCACTCAATCTAGGCCTTTCCCCCTCTGCCGCTCCTCTCGAAAGTACTACTCAAGACCAAACAGGACAGGCCAAGGACAATCCTTATTGCACCAGACTGGCCACGCCAGCACTGGTACCCACTTTTATGCAATCTGACAACAGTGCCACCCTGGAACCTGCATCAGATTCCCTCTCTGCTGCCCCAGCATGAGGGCCAGATTTTGCATCCTCAGCTGCAAACCCTGAACCTAGCAGCCTGGCTTATTCCCTGGAAAAGACACTGTTCTTGGAGCCAGTCTCAGGAAAAGGACACAGCCGTACCCACCTTACCTCAAATCCTAGATTATCTAGCAGAGCTGCTCCACAAAGGCCTATCCTTCTCATCAATTAAGATTCATGCCTCTGCCATCTCAGCTCATTACAATACTGAGACATCACTCTTCTGTCACCCTCTGGTCAAACAGTTCCATAGAGGAGCTAATAATTTAAGACCCCCGAGGAGAGCTCCCACTCTTGCCTGGGAGCTTAACTTTCTACTAGAGAAGCCCACACTTCCCCTTTTGTGCCTGCTGCAACAGCAGAGTTGAAATTCCTCTCTTGGAAAACAGAGTGTCTGAGTTACAGGCCCTTATGGACTAACCCATCATTTATGCCCAAGGTGATATCCAGTGTAGCTTTAAACCAATCTATCCATTTACTTGCCTTTTCCCCTAATCCTCAGAATAAAGGGCAAAGGATCCTGCACTCCTTGGACGTGCACCTACAGCTTAGGTTCTACCTTGACATGACTAAACCTTTCAGAAAATCTGACCAGCTGCTAGTCAGCTTTGTTACAGGGGCAGAGTTCAAGGCCATTTCAAAGCAAACCATCTCCAAATGGATAGCACACTGCATCCATTTCTGCTACAAACACCATGGAAGACCTACACCACAGGGGATCAGAACCCATTCCACCAGGGCTACTTCAACCTCTACATCATTTCTCAGGGGAGTCCCTGCAAGGGACGTCCTGGAACCTGCAACCTGTAGTTTTGTACACACCTTCACCAAGCATTACCACTTACCTATATTTTCTAAATCCAGAGCTGGATTTGCTACAGCAGTCTTACAATGCCTACTAGCCAGCCCTAATACTTCTTGACTGCCTCCACCCTTCCTCACCTTTGGGAATCAACCCAAATGTGATGACTGCAACAGTGAAACATGAAGAACATAGTACAGTTGTGTACACTTACCATAAATGTAGATGGTCGAGTGTATTCACTGTTGCAGTCCTGGTTACCCTCCCTCCAACCCCCTGATGTTTCTATACTTTCTACCTATCTGCTTTTTTGACTATATCCTATGGCAGTGGTATTTACTTTTTATTGGAGGTGATCCACACCATGTAATTGCTTCCTATTTTGGGGGCTCCTGACATCTGGGGCAAGAAAAACTGATGTAATGGTGTTGGCTGCATGTTTTATACCCTTGACGACCTGACGTCATGTAAGAAGGGACAGCAAGTGACGCAAGACCCAAGACTTTGTTAATCAGGCCAACTGAGGGCTACTGCAAAGCAGATAACCCAAATGTAATGACTGTAACAGTGAATACACTCAAACATCTACATTTATGGTAAGTGTACACAACTGTATTTTTGAAGAGCTTATTCCATTAAGCCACCCAAGAAAGGTGCTGGGGACGCTGTCCCAACCCGCAAGAATGAAAGAGAGATGGGACAACATAACATAAAGAAGTTATGTACGCACCATAATGTTCCATGTTTGTTGTCCAGAATCTTGCATCCCACCCATCCATCCCCCTTCCTGGAGGACCTAGAGGAGATTATAGATTGGCAACCTATGGTCTGATTCCTTTATTACCTGTTAGCTTACTTTAGTGACTAGTTTCCAAATGAGATCTGGGGAACAGCCGCTAGGCATCCTGTGATAGGAGGTAGCCTCGAGCCAGTTAAAGTTCTCGAGCTTTGGTATGCGGCCAAGTCAGAGCCGAGGATCGGCTCCGAACCTAACCAGCAAGAATGAAGGCAAGATTCTGGACAACAAACATGGAATGTTATGGTGAGTACATAACTTCTTTTTTTACTGACAATATTATGTGAAAAGTGAGATTTTACATTTTGCTTTGGATACAGATTTAGTTTTTGGTTTGTCTGCTGCAGAGGTTATCAAAGAATGTGATGAAAGATCTAAGTAGATAGATCTCTAAGATTTTTCAGCCCTCCTTTTCCAAACGTTATAAGGGATTCTCTAATGATTATCTAACCCTTCATCCAATTTCAGTAAAAAACAAACTAAACAGTCTCGCCAAAACACAAGTAAACAGATGTTTAAAAAGAAATGGCAGGGGGTTCCAAAAATAATTCATGAACCCCCTCCCCCCAAAACTTAGGACAGTCCAACAAGTCAGAATGACCATCAGTTCTTGTTACTATGAAGAAGGCAAAAGAGAAGGATAAGGGTTTTAAAAAGTGTATTGCCTGTGGCCACAATCTTCCTTTTCAGGACACACATGATCTGTACATTTACTGCTTTCAGAAAAGGAGTGGGAAGAGTCATTGCAAGAGGAAGCACATGGATTCCTCAGTGGAATCTCTCACCAAGGGCACTGACCTTGATAAAGGAGAGGGGTTCCCCAAGTCCCCTCCCTCCATGATAGTGCCTCATAATTAATGGATTTAGGTCTTGGGTGGTTAATGAGCGTCGGGTAAAATTAAGTGTTGAAGGGCTCATTGCCTAGACAGCTACTTTTGCTTCTTCCCCCTCCCCATCACTCATGAAAAAGCCTGATAAGGGTGATAGGGATAGAGAAAAGAAAAAGGACACAAGAGTCCAGGGAAAGGACACTGGGGATTACAAGTGAGTGGCTGCTGCTTCTTCTGATTAAGCAGACGCAAAGGTCCACCGATCTTCATCTGCTTTGGTGCTGGGTTTGGTTACTTCATCTCAGAGCCGATACCCTATTGTGCAGACACTGGGGAAATCCGTTTCCATTGCTCTGAGTATCCCAGCCCCTTTTTAGTCAAAAGTTGGTCTGGTTTGAGTAAACTGCACTTCCTCTTCTCTGCAGTTAGTCCAAAGAAATTTTTGCCCGCCTTCCCCTTCTCTGCCTTGGATGTGAACTTTTCCAATTTGAATCCAATCATTTGATCCTCGTGCTATAAGAAGGATGCTGAAGCCTTTTTTAGTGGCGTCATTGGTTCGGTCTGCTCGCTCAGTTGGGAGTTTAAGGTCTTGTGACTTGGAGCACCTGAGGAACTCCTTGCTGGCCCAGATTCAGCTAGGCCACTTTCCTGCTATTTGGGCTCCAGGGTTGGAAGGTTTGGCAAAATCCTTCACTTTTCATCCCATGAGCCCTTCAGCTCTAGGATTTATTGATCCAGTTGCGTCACCATCACCCAAGTCAGTGCCAGCAGCTTGGCTGTTTCAGGCACCAACGTCTTTCTTAGGCTTCTCGACTCCGGCAGTGTCGAGCCGGAGGGTACCTCAAAGCCAAGAGTTCAGTGCCATGGTTCTGGGGACATGGTCGACTCCTTGATTTTACAGTCATCTTTTCTCTTTGGTGGTTCAGTGCTTGACAGTCTGGCTGTGATCTCAGTGTCAAGCCAGGTTGGCTCTGGAGATAGGTGTGTCATTTGGCTGTTCTTGTCCAAGGAGTGTTGGCCACAGGTGTTTGGCCTTGGCCTCTGCTTTAGATACTGTAGAGAGGATGTTCTCTAGGTCAGAGAGGGAGTGGTTGGCATCTACTGGTTATCCTCCCCCATCTTCAATGTGTGGACCTGCAGACTCATGTTGTTTGATTTTGGGACAGCCCACACCAGCGGGCTTCCAAATAACCCTACCTCCAGGGCCCACCTCCACCTCTTCCACATCCTCTGTAGAGTCCCTGGTCCAATAGGTGCATGGGAAGAGTCATTGCAAGAGGAAGCAAATGGATTCCTCAGTGGAATCTCTCGCCAAGGCCACTGACCTTGATAAAGGAGAGCGTTCCCCTCCCCATTACAGTTCCTCATTTGGCGATCTTCTGCAGTTACTGCAACAGCACAGAAGCTGCATTGCTGAAGCCCCTTGTCTGGAGGAGTCAGTGTTTTGAGAGGCCTTTCGTGCAGGCCCATCCACATCCTGGGTGGTTCCCCCTACAGACAGGCTTTTCAATGTAGTGTCACAGAGAGCATGGAGAGAGCCAGATGTGGTAGAACCTATCCCCAAGAAGTCTGATAAAAGCTTAGCCTCGCCTAAAGACCAGCCACATTGAAGTAAGAGACCTGCAGTTGACATGACTTGGTAGCAGCCACCACCAAAAAAGACATTTCAAAAGAGAGTTTCTTGGTCCTTCCTCAGAACAGGGAGTCCACGACTTTGGACCATTTAGGAAAGCCCGCATACACCTCAATAACTTTTCATTGAGAGCTATAAACTGTCTCATTTAACAAGATTTCAGCATGACCTTGTGTCAGAAGTGTCAAAGGTCATGAAGACACAGCAGGCCCTGGAGATGCAGAAGACAAGTTAACTTGAAGCAAGCGGGATGTAAAAATGCTGTCTGCCATTGGAGTGTGCTTTGCCACCTCCCAGAAGTCCTTTTCTAGGAACCAGAATGGGATAAGCCTCTCTTTTTTCATAAGTTGCAGGAGTCTTTTCAAGATGCTCCTGGTGATGGTTCCACTCATGGCGAGGGGAACCATAATCGATGCCACCCACACAGCAGAGGTGGCCCACAGAACCAAGTCTTCCTTTGAGCTTCCTCTGTTTTAATTTCTCCAAATCTTTTGGGTTTCTAATACCATGACAGGAATGGACCCCCATTCCTTAGTAAAAGTATACAGTTCATGAAATTGCTATTATTTCAGTCTCTGATGTCAGCCAGAAGTGCTCTTCACAGCACCTGCAATGTGCCCAGTAATGACTCCTACATTTTGTATGGAGTTACATGTATTGGTAACATATCTTAATATGATTGTAGATTATTTTTATTTAAGACCCATTGCTCCTACTACTATTGGGACTGTCTGGGTATCTTTCTTCCAGATTGCTCTCATTTTTGCCTGCAAATCCTGATATTTTATGAATTTGTGTCTCTGTATGCAAGACTCTATAGTCACTGGGTGTAGCAAATTCAATGAGCAATGCTACTTTTGTCTTCTTTTCATGGACCACTGTATCTGGTTTTCTCACATTTATCATCTTTTGAACTGTTGGTAATGGTTAATCCCATGTAATGTAGACTTAATCATTTTCTGTGCTGCTTTGTGGCTCATGTTTCCACTGTTTTTCAGCTACTTCACTATTACAATGTTTGCACAATCCCCAATGCAACAGTCTTGCCACATTATTGTCTTTCAGTATACGGGCCTTCTGCCATTTACTATATCACAACCAGCAACAAGGTGTGTGACTGTTTCCAATTCTGTTTTACAAAACCTACATTTGTCTGTTTCTCCCACATTTTCAATGGACTTTGTAAACCAACGTGTACATAGCCCACTGTCTCAGGCCGCCAATATTAACCTTACATCTTTTGGTTTGAATTCGCCTCTCCTTAACCATTGCTGCTTTCAATCCTAATCAACATGAGGTTTTTCCAGGATTTTTCTATACTTGCAACTATATTTATGCATTTTCCGCATTTCTTGCCTTCTCATCTGATCCGTCACCTTATATTCTTTCTTTTGTTTTTTGGCACATTAACTTGCTGATTTTTATCTACTTCTGATTTGATTTCATTCCCGCTTGATGCCGATATGCGTCTGCTAAACTAAGAAGGGAAGTCATCTTAGATTTATTCTCCTCATGTTTCAAAAGTTTCAGTATGTTTGGGTCTTATGAGATCAGCAGATATGTATGTAGTCCCACAGTTGCAGATCTATAGGGTCTATATTATATCCTTGAACGCTTAAAAAAGCAAACGCTGATTGATCAAACTTATTTTCGTGAAACTGCAAAATATCGAAGCAGCAGAAACTCAAATTTTTTCCAAGGGAAAGAATTCGGTTGTCCTTTTCTGTTGCTTCGGTATTTTCAGTGTTATGGTGGAAAGTTACCGGTCGGATTCAGGTAAGTGTGCGATTGTGTGGATGTGAGTGTTATGTGATTTAGGTGAGTTAGGGTTAGGGCTCGAGTTAGGTGTGTGTGCGATTGAGTGGACATGAGGGTTAGGGCGGATTTAAGTGAGTTAGGGTTAGGGAGCGGGTGAGGTGAGTGTGCGATAGTGACGGACCTTAGGGTTAGGGTTTGGGTTAAGGTAAGTGGGTAGTTAGTGGTGTGTGCATAGTTTAGTGTAGGGTTAGGTATCAGATTTTAGGTGTATGTGTGTGGATTTCTGTTTGTTTGGTGTGTTTGTGTTGTGTGTATGTGTTTTGGATGAGCGATTTTTTTCCCTGGGAAAAAAAATCACTGATCTGACAGTTCGAGATTGTAAGCTTTCACTTAAATCAGGTCGATCAATCAGCGTTTGCTTTTTTAAGCATTCGATGATATAATATAGACCCGATCTATACATGTAATCAAGTATCAAGGAGGCCCATACCTCCTTCAGAACTGGGGATATATAATCTTGGTATGCACTGATTTTTTAAATAATTTGATGAGCATGAAGCATCCTTTTTGTGTTGTCTAATTTATCCAACTCCTTTTGGGGCCAGTCAATCACTCCAAAACTGTAAGTTAGGACAGGAAGAGCAAATTGGTTTATAGTTTGAATTTTGTTCCTAGATGTCAGCACTGTTTTCAGGATTAATTTGTCTTGTAAAATATTTCTTACTAAATTTTGTGTGCATTTGTTCATGTTTTATTTTTGATTCTTCATCAGTTTCCAAATATTTATACACTCCCTCTTACTCAAGTTCTTTTATAGCACATCCTTATCCCAAACTGATATTTTCTTGGTGCTGCAGCTTTCCTGCTTTAAAGGTTACTTTTGCACATTTATCAAGACCAAACGACATTCTTACATTGTCTGAAAAAGTTTGCACTACTTGCAGTTGTGCTTTCAGTTCCTTGTCTGATGAGCTATATAGTTTTAAATCATCGACAAAGAAAAGATAAGAAGTCTTTATACTTTGTTGTTTTCTAGGAGCCAAATTATAGCCATGGCCTAAGCTTATGGGCCTAAGTTGACAGCTTACTGGGTTAAGGACAAGGCAGAATAGCAGAAGTGGTAGAGATTCACCCTGGAATATCCCCCTTTGAATTTTTATCCCTGGAATAATAATTTATACTTTATCATGGTTTAATTGCAAAGTGGTTTGCCACTGTTTAATGGGCACTGTAATGTAGTTGATGAATTGAGGGGTGTATCTTTTACATTTTTAAGCACTACTTTATCCATGAATGTGGGATACTATCAAATGCTTTCTGTAGTCAATCCATGCCATACTTAAATTCTTCCCCTTTTTACAGTTGTCCACTATGACTTTATTTAAGTGATCCTTTGTTCCATATTACTTTTTTGTATTGCCCTTTTGCCAAAATTGAGTTTTCTTCTAAATGACTGTAAACTCTTGTCTGCATCAATTCCACTGTATAGTTTATACGTCGTCAGAAGGCAAATTATTGCTCTATCATTTTTAGGGTAGCTTGCAGGTTCACTGTTAAGCAGGAGCATTGTTTTTCCTGTTGTTAGCCAGGTTGTTGTCTGTTCCGGGTGCGCATATAAATAGTTCTTACACATGGCTAAATCTTCATACAAAGAAGTTAATATTTTAACCAGAAGTTAGGTACTGCATCTGGTTCTGAGGTTTTCCATTTAGAGGCTTTTCTTAACTTTGTTTCAGTCTTTCTGGCTGTTACTGCATCCCATTTCATATCCTGTACCTTTAAACTACTACTTCTTTCTTTTACTTCTTCTATCTATTTAGCATCTTTGTTATGTTCTACAGTATCTTCATACATACTTCTCCAAAGTGTATCTATTTCTTCTTTTTTGGTGGTCTTTCAATTCCTTTTACCTTGTTTCCTAATTCTCTATCAAACTTTTTTTGGAGTCATCAATAAATTACTTATTTTGTATTTTTCCTTTATATTTATCTGCATATCTTCTAAGTTTTTCCACCTGTGCTGAGATTTTTAGTTTATGTGTGATAATGCATGATAGATCCCGGTGTGTTCTAATACTGCACATTACTTTTATCACATCTGTCTTTCTGAGTATTTTTGCTGATATGTTCCCTCTTTTATACTCTTCTAACAGTGACACTTCTTGTCTTAGTTGCTTTATAATTTTCTCTGTTGGGTATTTCCATGACGGCATTCAATTTCTCCCCTTTCTCTTCCTCACTACCCTGTGCTCTTGTGGTAGAACTTTGTCAGTTATTAATTTAGCTGCACAGTAATATATCCTGTTTACTTCTGTTGTATCGCATGGATTTCTATGGACAGTCCTAATTACTGTATTCATTTGTTTTATCAGTCTTCTGACTTTTGGGTTTTATTAACCTTCTGCAGTCTATTTCTTTCATTGATCTTAATATGTCTATCTCTATTAAGTCAAGCAGCTCTTCTCTTAGCTCGTTTTCTTCTAAACTGAGGGCACATTTTTTGTTTTCCATTTCCTGCATACATTCTGTAGAAAGTTCTATTGCATCTTCCTATGGGACATTCTCATCAATTTCATCCTGTGCCATCCATTGCTCTGTCATAGGGGAACTCACTGGCCTATCGCTCCTCAACATTGTCTGAGTCAAAGTTTCCACAGTTTCCTGTTCCTTCCCTTGCTGTCCAGCTTCAAGTGAATGTTTATACTGGTTTCATGTGGAAGGCTCCAAAATATCTTCATATGGCACCTGACCAATTTCTTCCCTTTCACTGGTTTCCCCTTAATTTGGAAGTCCATTGCTCTATCCTGTTGTGGTGCTTTTTGAATTAGATTTTCTACACTGAGTCCTTCATTTTGGAGGTACTCCATAACCTCAGTATGTCCTTCTATTCCCATGTTGCAGTATTCATACTGTGGGATTTCCAGCCTTCAGGCGACCCGACGTCCGCTCCTATAAAAAAGGTTAAGCATGGCTGCCGTAGGTGCGTGGGACATCGCATGTAGGGCCATAAACCTTATGTGACGGCATGCACAAACCTCAGAACCTTTCAGCTGTAGATGATGATTACTTCGACCGCTTCGATCCTACGTCTGAAGACATCTAAAGATAAGTACCCTGATGGGGGGGGTTTGCCTTTTCGTACTTTCTTAAGCTTTAGCTTGGTTGCTGCAGTTGTTTTTGTCTAGCCAATTTTGGAGAAAAAGAGTAAATGTAGATTCCGCACAAAGGCTCCCATGATCGCTGTGTCTTTTGCGTAGATAAGGAGCACGACCACAAGGCCCGCTCTATTTGCCAGTCATTCGTACCAAGACCTTACGCAGCCATCTGTCCACATTAAATCTATTACTGATCTCCTTTTCTACATTTCCTCTTTGTCTTATTTTTTATATTGTAAAGTTTTCCATGCCCGGATTCCTTTACCTGTATTTTTCTTCAAATATCTTTGGTGCTGCTCTTTATGTATTGACTAGTTTTGCCTTCTCCTTTGCATAGATATTACACCATATTAAATCTCTTTTTCTTTCCCATTTCCATATTTCTTCAGATGTCTCCTGATCATCCTATCTTTCCTTACTTTGGGGACTCTTTCCATCATACTGTGATATAAACTGTCTTAGAATTTCTACACCAAATCCTTCACTTGGCAGGCATTCCATAACTTCAACTTCTATTTTTTAACTTCTGCTTTACTGATCGTCTTGTCTTCTCTTTCAATCTGGTTTGAGCTTTTCCATTATCAAGGTTCAGCTTGCTGCCTTTTCTCATTTTCACATTGGCAGAGATAACACTCCCATTGCTGCCCTGAAGGTTTCTAAAACCTTCTTTAAGGGCACATTCCTGTTATGACCACCAGTTCAGGATCCTATTCCTCCTTGGAATTTACTGTTGGTACTAGCTAGTCCTCTTTTTGAACATTTGGCCACCATTTTTTGAAGTTGCTATCTTGGAAAGCAATTATCCTGGTGGTTGTTACATTGGCAAGATGGATCTCAGTGTTGCATGCATTACCCTGTGTCCCTCCTTATTTGACTTTTCGTAAGGACAGGATTACCATCAGGACTAATCCCTCTTTCCTGCCCATGGTAGCCTCGGAATCTACTTTGAACCAGCTCATTCATTTGCCTGCCTCTTTCCAAACTCTAGTAATAAGGGTGAGTATTTCCTAGATTGCCTAGATGAGCGAGACAAAGGTTTTATTTGAACAGAACTAGGGCATTAAAAAAGAAAAACAGAGCAGCTCTTCATTTCCTTTTCCACTGTCAGGTTCGACAAACCAGTTACTAATGCAGTGTTATCTAAATGACTAAGGTAAAATTGAAGAGTGAAAAATGTCCTAGAGCTGGATTAACACTCAGTATTCACCTCAGAGCAACTAATAGCAGAACAGAAACAAAATGACCACAGCTGAGGAACGAAAATAGAACTCCAAATTTAATGAAACAAGGTAAAAAGTAAGCACTTTCGCGATCTCACACTGTGTTTTATTGTTACTTGTGATTTGTCTTAATTAGGTTTAAATATGGTGACCTCACCTGTTTTGTAACAGAGTCTGAAGAAGCGATCAGTGTGAGATCGCAAAAGCGCATACTTTTTACCTTGTTTCATTAAATTTGGAGTTCTATTTTCGTTCCTCGGCTGTGGTCATTTTGTTTCGGTTCTGCTATTAGTCATCTAAATGGCTGTCTGATTGTATTTCTTTTGTGTACAATTTTAGAGGAAGGTCTTTAGCTGCAAAATGCAAGGACCATTCTAGATGGGCAGTGGCAACTTCTACTGCTTTTTCAACATAGCTTCTATTGATGGCATTAGTGCTGCTGCTACTTGAGATAGCACTCGTACATTTGTGTCCCATTGCAAAGAAGATGTACTGTCGAGGTCCAGGGCCTCTCTTAGTTCCACTATTTTATTTATGTTTATTTATTCCAGTTTGATGACCGGGGAGGTCTACTGGGCTTGGGGGGCCCATTTTCAGTGGAGGCCCGGGGAGAAGAGCTCCACAACACAAAGTTTAACTTACATGAAAAGTCTCAAAGGCAGTTTGCATTACAAACAACAGGTTGCATTCAAAAAAGAAAAAAACAATTACAGTTTTGTTCATGAAAAAAAGACAGGCATATAGCATAATAGCTAGATTTTACTGTTTAGTTGCATATACAATCTACATTTGAGAGTGAGGTTAGGAAGGTAAGAAGGTTATCCCAGAGTAAAGGGGGAAGAGAGTTTGAGAGGTATGGGCTGAAGAGTGCAGTTGCATTTCCAGTTTAGATAGAGGTAGGAATGAAGTTGAGTTTTAAAGTTATTGAGGTTGTCACAGGTCCTCTGTGTGGAGGGCAGAGCATTCCATTTTTAGCTAGGGAAAAGGATAACAGAAGCTGACCAGCTTGGCACTTGGGTTTTTGAACAGTAATCAGGTTTTCTCTTCGAGGTCTTCCCTGAGATCATACATGGCTGAGGACTCTGTCCCACAGGTTAAAATTGGACAGAAAAGACAACATCGGATGCGAAAGTTAATTAACTTACCATAATGATATATCCATTTTGACTGTTTCTGTCCAGTTCAGCCATCTCTCCCTCCTATCCTCCTTCCTTTTTGGGGTTTTGTTTCCCATGTGGTTGGACGAACAGGCCTTTGGGGGGATTCATTTTCAGGTCCAGTATTAAACTCCCAGTGTTGTTGTTGCATATTATTAGATCTGTGTGAAGGGCAAACTCAATCTGAGGTAGATAGGGCGGTGCATCATGGGTAGAGGAGGCGGAGCTGTGGAGTTGAAGTCTCTGAAAAAAGGACGGCATTGGATCTGAGTTAGATACGATAACCCACAGGTTGAACAAGACAGAAAAGGGCACCACAGATCTGCCATTATGGTAAGGACATGACTTTTGTTTTCAGACAAATGGATTCTGAAGATCATTCATGAAGGATACAGATGATAGTGGGAGGAAATCCCACCTTTCTAGTTGTAATTCCTCAACCACTAGACCAGACCAAACCAGGCTCGTCTATTTCCTCCTGTCATTGAACACATGCTGTCTCAGGGGGAGACAGAACCAGTTCCTCCATTCCAAGTTGAGAAAGGATTTTATTCAAGGATGTTTTTAGTGCCGAAAAAAGAAGATCCTTAGAAACCAGTTCTGGACCTTTCTTTCCTAAACCTGTTTGGGACAGTGCCCAAGTTCAAAATGCTGTCACTTCACAACCTGTTACACCTTCTTCCTTACTTACGTTCTTGTCAGCACTAAATTTAAAAGATGCTTATCGTCACATCCCTATTCATTCAGACATTAGATGTTTTTAAATGTTCTGTGTATCTGGATCACATTATCAGTTCTGTGCCTTACCCTTTGGACTATCCACTCCACTGAGTGTTCACAAAGTATCTAGCTCCAGTAATAGCTCATTACAGGCTATAGGGTTTCCACATTTTTCCATATTTAGATGACTTGCTTATCTTTGCAGAGTCTTTTTTCAAAGTTTCAGTAATCTCTCTCTGTCTCTCTTGGGTGAGAGATGTCTTACAAAAGCTGGGACACCAGGTTTACATTCAGAAGTCTTTCTTGACTCCTTCACAAAGGATTGTGGTATTGGGATGTCAACTAGACACCTCAGTTCTTTATTTAGATCTGTTTCAAAGATTTTCCAGTCAGACTTTGGTCACTGCAGGGGAATACATCAGGATTTTAGGTCCCATGGCATCTATGATTCTCATGAGGTCCTTTGGAAGACCTCACACGAGAAGGATACAGTGATAATTGAAATCTCTTTGGTTCCAGCATCAATACCCTTTAGCTTTTCAAATCCCAGTGCTGGGGGTTGTCAGAAACTGAGAGAAATCTTTTGGTGGATTCAGCAGATATCCTTAGATTCAGGTCTCCCTTTCTCCTTCCCTGCTCTAAAGTAGTCAGTCATCACAGATGCTTCCAACTTTGCGTGGGGAGGAATTTCAGGAGGGATAAAAATGCAGGGGGATGTGGGACACCAAGGACATACACAAGAACATGAATATTAAGGAGATGCTTGGCCAGATCAATGCTTTCAACTCTCTGAAATATCTTTGGTCCAGGGACCGCTTCAAGATTACAGACAATACCACAGTCATGTAGTACATCAATAAGCAAGGGGGCACCAGGTCAAACCCCCTTTGCAAACTAGCCATGTTAGCTTGGGCTATAGCTTCACAGCACAATCTCACTCTAGAGCCATCTTGCATTCTGTCAGAGCAAAATTGTGCAGCAGACAAGCTGAATAGGGCCAAGGCAGACATTCACAAATGGAAACTAGATCGGGGGTCTTTGACAATTTGATCTATCTGTGGGAAGTGCCTCAAGTAGACCTCTCTGCCCCCTCTCTGAACAGTTAACTGACAAGATTCTGTTCTAAGACTCCACGCAGGAAGACCTGGAAGACATATGCCTTTTCTTTTCCTTGAACAGAAATGTTCCTGTATGCTTTTCCACCTTTTTCACTAATGTCCTGGGTACTTGTAAAGATTTAGAAGGAATCCCCCACGATCATTGTGTTGACTCCCTTCTGACCCAGGCAAGAGTGGCTCTTATAGGTTCATAGGTTGGTACTAGGCTATCGGCCTTAGGGCCTATACAAGCCTAGCCATACCAATTCCCTGGCTATTTCTTCCCACAGTATTTACTTCCCTGGACCCCTGTCTAGCAGGGCGACTTGACATGATCCCTGGGGTGAATTTCCTATCTTCCATCCAATCATCAAGGTTCCTTTTGAAGAGAGCCAAAGAGGTGTTCTGCTTGACATGTATGGGCAGTCTATTCCAGAGTCTGGGGAGTCTCTGGGTCAGGAACATATCCCTCCAGCATGTTTTGTTCATTGTGATGACAAGGTTTAGAGCCCTGGAGCGTGTGTCTCTGAGGGATTGGGATTTCTTTAAGTGTAGCATGTCCAAAAGCTCTAGGTTTGACATAGCCTTGTATGTTATGCAGAGATTGCCTATGAGTAGACGATATGCGACAGAGTATAGGTGGAGTTTTTTTTAGATGGTCAGCCTAGAGCATCTGCTTTAGGCCTGTGATTCTTTTAGTGAGGTATTTCTGCAGCCTTTCCAGTTGTTGCAGATGTCTTGAGAGGTACATACCAAATGAGGCATTGTATTCTATAATGGGACTAATGAGGGATGAGTACAGTGGGACAATGACCTCCTTTTTTCTGGATGAAAAGTCCTTAGTGATGAGGTGTGCCACATAGAAGGATTTCCTGACAGTTGTGGCGATGTGGTTATCAAAGTTGAGACCACTGTCCACCTGTGTCCCTAAGTCTCTTATCACACTTTCGGTGTTTAGTGTACTGCCACCTATGTGGTAGTTCACGGGTACATGTTTTTTCCCAAAGGGAATAACTATACATTTCTTGGCATTGAGCTTGAGTCCATGGCTCTGGCACCAAACATCTGTTTCTGTAAAGCCCTTTTGTAGAATATCCACATCATTTGGGGATTGAATAATGGCTCCCAGTTTGCAGTCATCTGCGAACTTTGTTAGCCAGAGTCCCTTAGTGCTGGCCTGTACTTCAGAGAAGTAGATGCCAAACAAGGGCAGTCCCAGGACTGAACCCTGAGGTACTCCACTTGTCACTTGTCTGGAGCTGGATTTGGAGTCGGCTACTTTTGCAGTGTGGGTTCTATCATTAAGCCAGTTGGCAACTCATCAAGTGATGTAGGGATTAATGCCCAGCTTAGTAAGTTTATCTATGATTCCAGAGTGGGGGGATGGTGTTGAAGGCCTTGGTGAGGTCCAGATAGGCTGTGTGGACCACCTTACCCTTGTCCATGGCTCTGGAGACTGATTTGAAGAAGTCATTCAGGTTCAGGAGACAAGATCGGCCCTTCACGAACCCAAACTGAGTGGGGTCCAGTGTTTGAAGGTTGCCAATGTCTTTGTTTATAAGTTCCATGATAATATGTTCCATGGCCTTGCAGATTAGGCTCGTCAGACTGATGGGGCGGTAGTTCTCGGGATCCAATGTGGATCCCGCCTTGTGGAGTGGGATAACTGTAGCTGTGCGCCACTCTGTGGGCACGAAGCCTGAGATGAGGCCATATGCACTTAGGTGAGGTACCAGTTCATTTTGTAGTTTATGTAGTACAGCTTGGGATGTCATCTGGTCCCATGGATGCTCTATTAGCTTTGGAGAGTGCATTTTTTACCTGTGTGCCTGTTATTACCGGAATTTGGCAGTCTTTCGGTATTGAGATGGGCCCTTTAGGGAGTGAGAGGGGGGTGAAGTTTGCACTGAATCGATCTGCCAGGATATTGGCAATATCCTTGGGATTAGTATATTTAATGCCATTCTGTTTTAGCTTAGAGCAGATCTGAGCATTGCCATTTAGATTCTTGACATAGCTATAGAATGCCTTGTGGTTGTCTTTGGAATCTTTGGCAATTTTATTTTTGTAACTAGCTTTGAAGGATTTTATGAGGCATCTTGGCTTCTTACTGAGGCTGGTAAGGGAGTTTTTTGCATCCTGGGACTTTCCTCTTTTCTGCAACAGTTTCTTCCTTTTGTTGTTAGTTTGTTTATGGCAAGGGACCACCAGATTGGCTTCCTTTTTTTGAGGAGAGCGTCTTGGCTCTGTTGGGGATGGCACAATTCATGCACGAGTGGATGTGCTCGTACAGTGCCTTAGTGTAAGATTCAGCAGTTGAACTTTTAAGTTCCCATCTGCATGGGTGTCATGAAGTTTGTCACTTCTGACTTGAGTAGCATGAATTTGGCTTTGGAGAAGTTTTTTTTTATGAAGGTTTCCTTACTGGGGGGTGGGGTTGGGATGTGGATGTCAAGGGTGATTAGCCCTGACCAACGAGGGGTTGGCCATAGGTGTGGAGCATCGATTTCCCACGTTGGTAATGACCAGGTCTAGGATATTGGAGCCCCTCATGGGACTAAGGATTAGTTGATCCAGGGTGTTGGAATTTATGAATTCCAAGAACCGCTGGGCAAAGTTGTTGGTACATGAGTAGTTTTCCCAGTTAATGGCAGGGTAGTTGAAATCACCCAGAATTAGGGTGTTTGGTTGTATCTTAATATTTTCCAGTATGTTTAGAAAGGTGTAGTGAGAATCAGGGGGCATGGTGGGGGATCAAGCTACAATTTGGATTGCAGTCTTACCTGTTGTTAGTTGCACCTGGAGAATTTCAGACGCATTGTGTTGGGCAACTAGCCTGGTTTTGTGAATATCCTTGGTGAATATGGACACTGCTCCACCTTTAGTGTTTTGGTCCTGGTTTGGTGGTCGAAAAGTGTGGTAGGAGTTGTAGCCTGGTATTGCAGGGGTGCTCTCTGGTGCCTTGAACCAGGTCTCAGTTACTGCACAGATATCGATGGACTCCATTTTTAGGAGTGCCTCGAGAGAGTGCATTTTGAGGTTTAGACTTCTAGCACTAAGTAGTATTACCTTCAGATTTTGCATGCTTGTACCTGTTACAGTGGTGGTTTTGTCCTTTGAACTTTGCCTAAAAAAGGCATTATAGAGGTAGCAAGAGCCTTAGCCAGTAACCTGAATCCCAGGGGCGACAGGTGCAGACCATCTCTGGCAAAGCATCGTGGTCTGTCGATCATGTCGTCCCAGGCAGACAGATATTGGATCCCCTTTGAATGACACCAGAAGCTTAGCCAATTGTTGAAGTCAATTATTTTGTCCTTATAATGTGGTATAATTCTGGGAGAAGGCAGGATGCTACTCAGGGCTAGGGTCATACCTGCCTGGGCCACATGATCCGAGAGCTCTTCCATGTCTCTTTTCATGTAGTCCAGGGAGGTACATCTCAAGTCATTCACTCCAACATGGACAGTGACAGAGTCATATTTGTACTTGTGGAGTGGCATGAGTGTATGCGTTATGTGGCGGATCTTGGCACCTGACAGGCAGCTGACTGTAATTTTCTGCTTGTTCAGCCTGGTGAGTGGGACATCAGTGTGCCTCACTATAGAGTCACCTATGACTAAAGTATTGGGTATGTTATCTTGCCTTAGGGGCTGTTATTGGGTGGCACACTGCTGTTGTGAGCTATGTGACACTTTGGTTGCGATCGGTGTTTGTTTGCATTTCAGCTTCGGAGGTCCTTGTTGCTTGGTCAGGTTACTGTTAAGGGCCTCCACATATGTAGGTTTAGTGTTGCTATGTGTCGGTGTTGGTGGTGTGGGTTTAGAAGGGCTATTTGTTGCTTGAGGTGTAGTATGGGTATTAACCTTCTCCTCTTGACTGTCTAGCACAATCTTGGGTGGAGAGAGCTTTGCTTCCCGTTTGGCTATGTAAATGTGTCTCTCACAGGTTGTAGTGTTGGGTGGTAGGCGGAGAGGGTTGTCTGTGTACGTGAGGTAATTGCTGCATTGCCCCAGTATGCCCAGATCCACTAGGTGGACAGGAGAAATCACTGGAAGCTGACCCTTGGACATGCCTGGTTTGGTGCTTTTTTTTTTGTAAAGTACAAGAGCTGTTTTCCCTTACCTTAGCTTTCCTTTCTCCCTTCCTTTGGAAATGGCCAGGGGTAATTATGACAAGCTTCCTTACAGACTGGATATACTCACACAAGAATAGGGGTGTTTGATACATCCCAACATTAATCATCTTCAATTGACTGCCCTTATGATAGGGTCTTAGTTCCATTTAGGCACCTGTTTTCTGAGAACATGCAGCAGTTACTAATGGAGTCAAGAAAGTCTGCTACTAGAAATTCATATCTTAGCAAATGTAAAAGGTTTTCTAGTTGGTACCAGCAACATAACCAACACCCATTTAGGGCTAGTTGTGTTCTGATTTTACAGTAGTTGGGTGAGTTACTTGCCTATGGTCTTTCTTATGCCTGTATCCAGGTTCATTTATTTCAGCATGTCTGGCCATGAATCCTCCTCTTTCAATTCAGTATCATGTCAAAATGTTCTTGAAAGGGTTTTTCATAAGAGGCATCCAAGAAAATCGGTGGCCCCTCCTTGGTATCTTAATTTTGTATAAGAGAAGATAACACTTGCTTCATTTGAACCAGTTAATCTTGCTGACTTGAGGTTTTTAACATGGAAAACAGTTTTACTATTTACTCTGACCTCTGCAAAGGGGTATCTGAGCTGCAAGCTATTATTGTTTTCCATAGGGACACGATTTCTTTGAGAACTAATCCTTTTTTATGCCTAGAGTTTTCTTTAAGCCAAACTATCCATTTCCCTGTTTTCTTTCTTGAACTTAAAAATGAGGGAGAAAGGATACTCCTTATGTCCACAGACAACTCAGGTTCTGTCTGGACAGAACTAAATGTGTCAGATCTTCGGATCAGTTATTCATTTCTTTTGAAGATGATAAGGGGCAACCAGTGTTAAAACAGACTATTTGCAAATGGTGGTCTAAGGCAATTACCTTTTGTTATACTCACCACCATTATAGACTTTTCTTGGCAGGGTCAATACCCACTCTACCAGGGCCTTGGCTTAATGTATGGCTTTTTGAAAGGCTTGGATTCAAGAAGTATTCTCGAAGCTGCTGTTTGGAACTTACTTTTACAAAACACTATTAGCTTGATTCCTTCACTATTTCTAGATCAAGCTGCTTGGGCCATTCTCCAGGGGCTCCGAGCCCCGTCTCCTTCCACCTCCCAAATATAGTTAGCTATGGTAATCTACCCATATAGCAAAGGCTACTGCAGCAGTGATCGATATGATGAACATAGCACAGCTGTATAAGATGAACATTCCATAATAGTATCACTGCTGTAATTACCACTCCTTTCTTTCATCTTCCTTGCTTTTGTGTGTGTTTTTTATTCCAGAATGTAGACATTTATTTGTTTGTTTGTTTGTTTGTTCCTAGCATTGTCCTTTCAGGAGTTCACATCTGTCTCTGTCTGTCTGCTGGTAGGAAAGCTCTGAAGGGATTCATACCCAAACTTGTCTTTTAGTCAGCTCAGCTTGAGCTACTTGACAGTTTGGACACATAGAAGGTGCCCTGAAGCTTTGGAAGCCGGCCAGCTGTTATATTCTTGGCAGGTTATAACCCATATAGCTAAGGCTGCCCTGCAGCAGTGATCATTCAAACATCAACTGTTATGGTACGTTCAACTTACACAACTGTACTATCTTTTGAGCTAGTGTTTATGCCACCATTTGATTTGTGGTTGTGCAGTAGTTCTTAGAAGGTACAGTCTGTTGCGGTTCTGTATGTGAGGCAGAGATCACACCTCAGCAACCTGTATGATGATAACAGGGACAAGGCTTTGAGATGATCTGATTTTCTTGGTTAGAAAACAGTATGGCTGTTGCCAAGTGTTTGGACAGTACATACCAAAGGGGCATTATACTCCAGTATTGGTCTAATAAATGCTGAATTCAGTGTAATGATCACATCCCTGGACCTGCATGTCATAGCCTTACTAACAAGCTGTGTAATGAAAGAGGGCTATCTTAACAGTAGTGGACACATGGTGATTGAAGAACAGTTCACAATCTACATCAGTTCCTAGGTCCCTAATTATTAGATCGATTTTCAGGGGGCTTGTTGTCAGTGTTATAGTTGCAGGGGTTGTCGTTCTTGCCTAATATCTTTTTAGCATTTAGTTTTAGTCTGTGGCTTTGACAACATCTGCTTGCATGGGAAAAGCCCTCTTGGAAGATCTTGGTGTCCCCTGGAGAGACAATAATGACACCTAGTTTACAGTCATCAGCAAACATAGTGAGCCATTAGCCTTTAACACTGACTTTGACCTCCAGTGCCAAAGAGGAGTGGCCTAAGGGCAGAGCCCTGTGATTCATGGGTGGTGACAGGTCTTTTTGGGGGGGGGGGGTGGAGCCATCCACCTTAATTTCCAGGGGTCTGCTTGTGAGCCAATTTTCTATCCATTGAATTACACGGGGATTACCATTTAGCTGGTTGAGCTTATTAACAATGCCTGAGTGTGGAATGCTTTTGAATGCCTTAGAGAGATTTAGATATATGCTGTTCATTGATTTTTTTCCTCATTCATTGCTTCAGTAGCCTTCTCAGAGAGGTCAAACAGGTTGAGCGGGCAGAATCTGCCCTTGACAAAACCAGATTGGCCTGGGTTAGGACATTGTAGGTTGCTTTTGTTCTTGTTTTTTAATTCCATAATGATCCTTTCCATAGTCTTACAGATGAGGCTGTTCAGACTTCTGGATCTGCAGTTACCTGGGTCAGTTGATGCCCCTTCCTTGTGCAGGGAGATGACTGTTGCTGTCCTATATTCATCTGGCAAACAACCTCTTTTGAGTCTTAAATTGAATATTTTTGTTAGAGGATTGACAGGTTCTGTTTCAGGTTATCTAGAAGGCATTTGGGTATGTTATCTGCTACCCATATTAACTGTTTTTTTGGCCTCGGGTAGTGCCTTGAGGACTTGCTCTTGGGAGATTTGAGTGATCAGCAAAGGTAGAGGTAAATCATCTGAGAATGTTGGGGGAGGGGTGGTGAAGTTTATCCACTAGTAGATTTGCTATGCCCTCTATGCCTGAGTAGGTGGTATAATTTACTGTTTGCTCGGTGCAGTGCTGGATATTGTTTTCAAGGTTTATAGTATAGTTAAAGAAGAATTTATGGTTGTCTTTAGCCTGTGTGGCTGTTACCTCATATCTGGTTTTGGTTTATTTGATCAGGGACCAAAGATCCCTGCTAAGTTTATCAAGAATATTTTGGCATGCCTGGAGTTTTATTTATTTATTATGTGTATACACATTTTTTTTTTTTTGTCAATGTTTTTGTTGTATTTTCCTTATTGGCTTTTTTGATTAGTAAGGGAGTGTGCTTTTGATTTCTTTTTCTAATTCATGTGGGTTTTGGGTTTTCTTATTGGATGAGTTGTAATCTTGGAGATGGGGCTTTTTTCAGAATATTTTTTTCTTCTGGCTACACATTTATTCACCAGTTAGCTTTGTAATCTTCCAGCACTTGGTTCTCTTGTTTGGACCCTGGCTGTGGTGTCTTCTGTGTGGAGTTTGCATGCAGAGGAGTAGCTAGTTATTCTGGCACCTAGTGCTGTTCTCCAGTCTGCACCCCCCCCTTTAAGTTGAGGAACAAAAAAAAAAAAAAAAAAAAAAAAAACTATTCCCCGATCCTTGACTGGCAGTCCTAATGTAAAGAACAAGCCAAGTCCGTTCTTCCTAATCTACACTTTTTAAGGAGAATAATAAAAAATGTTTTAAAAGTGTATAAAACTGCTTGCTACAGTTCATGCCAAGCAGTGAGTGCTAAATCATTTCAGACCTAAAATATTACTTGTGTCAAGTAGCTGCCCTAGTTTATGCAAAACAGCGAGCACTAAAGTGCTGCTTCAATTCAGATGGTAAATGTAATGCCAGCATGAATGAATTCTGGTAATGCACTTAAGATCTGGTCGCGCCCCTTAACACTTTACTCCTTGTATGGCTGTCCTCTTTTCCCCACCCAAGCTCTGCTTTCAGGTCCTCTCAATGTCTGGTGTAGATTGTTTCTGAGGTCTCATCATTCCCATCATTCTTCTTACATCCCTAAGATGTAGTTAGGTGAAATTACAATTCTCAGATTGCCCCTAGCTGTAAAAGTGATCTGTGTGAGCAGACGTATGTCCTGTAATGAAATGGCTTACCTTTCAGAACTGGTTCCTTCTTTGTGCTGATTGCATAGTCTCTGGCTCTACATAATCCAAAACTAAGTAAAGTGGATACTGAAAACAAAATGATGGGACTCATTGTCACCTATCTCTCTAATGGACACAGGCAAACCTGTAAATGGTTCATCTCACCTGCTTGTAAATGTTTCATCTCCCAACCCCCGCTTAAACTTATCAAGGGTACCAGAGCTTGTCAGAGATTTGGGATGCATGACTAGGCTCAAAAACGCCCTTGTGGTCGTTAGCTAAGTGAACAGCTATGAATGTGTGTTGGAAGTCGATCATATTGTGAAAAGGTTTACGATTCTTGAGTTATTTAAGAAAAAGACTATGAGCTGTTAACTAGCAACCTCCTATGGTACAGGATTTGATTCCCGTAGCCTTCATTTGCCTATTGTGTGACCCTCAGCAAGTCGCTTAACCAGACAGTGCTTTGGGCCAATTGGGGATTTGAGTTAGGCTCACTAATGGTCTTCTGGGTAATATGTTTAGTAACTACCTATAAACCTATAAATAAAAATAGAATAAATAAAAATAATGTCTGTATGAATAGATTGAAGTGTCATGTTATATGTTTAAATTTAATAACAGCAACAATAAAAATGTTTTTCTTATTCAAGGAAAAATCCATTTCCTTCCTTAACATGATTTGCTGTATTTTCTGCACTTTAGGCCTTTGCTATTCTTCCTTCATTTTTGTTGTATCATGTATTCTTTGTTCTGATCTCCAAAATGTTGTTGTTTTTTTTAACTTCCTTTTGTAAGAAATGTATGACTGCTTATCAGCAACAGTTTGCCAACACCTGAATCACTAGCACGCAAAGGTTCAGCAAGCAGTCAGGTAGGTGTTAGTAAAAGAAGCGAATACATATTTGAATTTTTTTAACTTCCTTTCTAATTTTGTGAGAAATGTGTGACTGCTTATCAGCAGCAGTTTGCCAACACCTGAATCACTAGCACGCAAAGGTTCAGCAAGCAGTCAGGTAGGTGTTAGTAAAAGAAGCGAATACATATTTGAGCAGATGCTTCACTGCTTGTACTTCTTTATTCTGAGCTGGATGCTAATACAGATGAACTCCCCTGCTGCTTCAAACTGTTAAAAAAACAGTGTCTCTAATTTGATCACATATTTCATATATACCAGTAGTGCTGTATCGTATGTTGGTGAATTTTCTCTTTTAATAAAAATATTTTTTTGAGGAACAGTGTTTTTTTGCATTGTTCTTGTTTTGTTGATTTGTTTTGCACAAGGCTATCTGGTCTGTTTGAAAGCATTTTAGATTTTCCTCACAGTTCTACCGCTCAATCTAGACAGCTGCTTAATAACTTTCATTCTTTCCCCTTGCCAAAATCAGCTTGTCAAAACTCTCTGACTTTTACTTTCATGTCTTTGTAGCTGCTGTTTGTTCTGAACCACACTAAATGGTCACGCCTGTGTGGCTATGTACTTCTGTATCTGATGTTATTTGCAGTTTGAGAATACCAAATCAGAAATTGTCTTTTATAGGTATTCTTGCAAAAACTTAATGAGACATGCTTTTTATGTAGTGTATCTAGTTGCTTTTTTTACTGGAGCAGAAGTTGCATCTGATACTGTGGGTGGGTTCTTGCATAAACTTAGAGGCAAGCTTCATTAAGGGGGTATCTGGTATGACCCTGCTTTTCATTGTATACCACAGTGCAAGATCTTTACCATTCATAGTCCTTCATCCATTACTTTTTTTTGCTTCCCTTGAGAAGGGTGCCTTTGTGTGAAACCTGTGAAAACCTCTCTGTTGTTTGTGGTCTTACCCTCCTTATCTGTTGCATTTTTGCTGTTATCCTCTCCCATTTTCTAGACAGTTGAGTACCCGCTGATATGTGTACATGGCAGTACATGACTATATATTCTACTATACTCACATAAAACATCAATTCCCCAAGGGGAACAAAGATTTCTCCACAACCAAAAAAAAAAAAAAAAAAAACTGAAGTCAGGAAGCAAAAGGAATTAGCTGCTTTTTATTTTTATTTTTATTTTTTACACTTCTTGTAAAAAAGAAAAAGCAGCTAAATCCTTTTGCTTCCTGACTTCAGTTTTTTTATATATTCTACTGTGTCAGGGTACTCATAGATAGGTTTATATAGTACAGTATTAGTGTTATTCATTGTTTATATGTACCTGTTATACTGTATATACAGAGTCCCATGTGCACACAATAACAGTCATAAAGATAAGTATGATAGAAGACAGTCACTGTTAGTTTACCAGTTAATGCACTGAGGGCACAGTTATAGTCTTCCTGCAACACTGCAGCACTAGTGCTTCTGTGCACATTTCAGCAGGCTCTTATTTAGTTGCATTAATGGGAAAATATGTGATTTAAAGGTATAAGAACTGATGTTTTGATACAAGTCACATTACTACACAGATCCAGGAAACATTTATATTATAATGATTGTGAAGATGATTAAAAAGCAGGTCACTTAATCTTTGATTAGTAATGTCTTTTGGGTTTTCCTGGTTAGGGGTCGCCACAGAGGAACTCCGGTCCGCTAATGATTGGCAATGGATTTTTTACGGTGCCGAGTTGCCAGCCTGACGCCCAACCTTCAAAGAAGGCACACCCATTCATGCACACACCTATCTGCATGTCTTTAACATCACTCGACCGCTGGGAGGACATACAGACTCCACACAGAAGGCACTCCAGCCGAGAATCGAACGGGAGAACCTCTTGCTGTGAGGTGACAACGCTAACCGCTGCATCACAGTGGCATTTCTTTGATTAAATTACCTTAATTCTTTGGCAGTTGGCACAGAGGATTAAGGCTATGAGCTTTTTACAAGTTACTTTCTGTGATACAGAGTTTGATTCCTTTAGCCTTTATTTGCATACAGTGTGACCTTAAGTAAGTTACTTAACCAGACATTCCTATGGGGCATTTGGGATTTTGGGTGAGGTGCCTTAATGGTCTCCTGGACTGCATGCCTAGTTAAGTACCTATGGATGGATGAAACAGATCTGTGATTCTCAAATGTCTTGTACCTTAGAATATTATAACCAGCATATGTAAATTGTGTGAGTTTTTGCTGTATTTTCATAATTGTATCCCACAGTGCACAAAAGGACCTTTTCCAGATAAATAGTTTTATTCCCATCTTCAGAAAAAAAAGTTGAATTTTCTACCCTATAAGTATTGTATAATACATTTGCCCTTACGGCCTGGTTCGTGGCTGAAAAAAGGTCCATGAAGGACTTACACAGTTAACAAATTAAATAATAACCACAGAAACTGTTAATTGTAAGTGGTAGTAAATGCAAGTCAAAGAGTATGGAACTAATGAAACAGACATTTCTCAATGATCAGTGAAGGAATGATGTAACTGCACTAATTATAACAAACTTTTTCTCGAAAGTTTTGGTTGGTTAAGGCAACTGTTTTGGCTGCTTTTTCTGTCAGTCATGAATAAGTGCATACCGCTAGAAATGTGATTTTTACATGACAAATATTTCCTTCAGTTGTGTATTTGACTTTCCAAGAAAAAAAAGAATAATTCTGGTTTAAATGTTCTTTGGCACAAATCAGATATGAATCCACAAAATATTAAACTGTAGACAGTACCTGTACAAGTTTACCCTCTGAATATATGTGTACTGACATCCCGGCCTGACTTACCTATTGCCAGCAAAATGTGAAGGTAGTGTGATTATGAGGCTATATTATTCAGGGAATTTCTTACACAGACTGTAGGCCGTGGTGGCCATTGCTGTTCCATTGTAAAGTAGTCTTCCACATTTTATTTCAGCTCCTGCTCCCTCCTTCTTTTTTAAGGGATGCTGAGTTTTCTTCTTTCATTACATCTTTTGCTTGCTGTATAATTTTTTTGGGTGAATAGTTGAAATTGCCATTTGATTTGCTGTGCTATATAGTGCTCTAATTGGAGTGTATGAAGTGCAACAGAGATATAGTCCAAGTTACACAGACTGGATAGATGAATGCGATTTTATTTTTTTTCTTCCTCTTGCTATACTTTTTTCTTTTTCCGCAAGTGAAGTTCAAACAGAAGTACTGAAGAATTTTGTTGTGATCTTCTCAATTGTACAAAATGAAGTAAGTGTGTAAGCGTGCATACGTGCGTCTACATTGTATATATCTTGTATATGAGTCCGGTTAAATAGATTGATTGGTGTGAAAGTTGACAACTTTCCTGCCTGCTTAATTTGATCAGCAGGAAAGGTGATCAACTTTGATGCACTATAATGCCAAGGTTGGGGAAGTATGTCCATCCCGTGGTGGTGTATGATGTACTTGGTATTTTTAAGTAGCAGAGAATGCAGGATGGTTTGCCCCCCCCCTGCAAAAAACATTGTTTTTGATTTGCATGCTCCAAAGTTATGTCTCTTGAGTATGTACACTTTTTGCTCTTTTGGATGTTTTGATTACTGTGTGTGTGTGTGTGTGTGTGTGTGTGTGTGTGTGTGTGTGTGTGTATATATATATATATATATATATATATATATATATATATATATATATATATATATATGTAGCTATGTATAATACATATGATATATATATATATATATATATGTATATATATATATATATACATAAATACATATATATAAATACACACACACACATATATATATGCAAACAATCTAGAAAGTACATGTCTTGAAAGTATTTTACAATTTTGTATTCTTACTGTGTCTTTAAATTTTTGCTATTTGATAGACCAGCTGAGTATAGAAAAGGCGGTCCTTTTAAAATTTGAATTTAGTTTCTGATGAAGTCTCCCTTGGATGGTAGACGAAAAGCGCTTAAAAAAATAAACGTTTTTTATTCTATCGCCTGTTCTTCTTGGATTTGGTTTTATGTTACTGACGTAAGTGGATACTATTGACTTGTTATAACGGTTTGGAGGTTTTCGGTTTTTGAACCTTTTTGTGTTACTTCCTAGTTTGTTTGCTGCTTTTTCGTTATATATAGATATATATATATACGTATGTATGTATATGGCTATGGTTTTATTGAAGTGGACTGTTTCGAATCCACTTTGTGCAAAGTCAATACTCGAACGTTGGAAATGTCGAACTCCGATATTGCTGAAGTACAAATCTCTCCCCTATCTCGACCCATGTTAACACTTGCTCCTAGAGTGAATTCGGAATGTATTTCGGCTGTATCGGAATTCAGCTATGTGACTTTTCGTGGACTAGTGGGTCGATGATACGATCATTCAACCAAGTCCACTTCAGTAAAATGATAGTAAACCTATGTATGTATATCATGGTTTCACTTCATAATCTCGAATTACTGAAATCTCGAAATTTAGTAATCCAAGACAATGAAGTCGAACCATTCACAACACCGAAATCCACAGTCCTGAATCACACAGTCACAAACATGCATACACCATACACCACTGAACATACACACCATTCACCCACAACACACAACCCTACACTACATATAAGAAGAGGGACAAGCCCCCCTGCACCCCCATGTGGGCGGGCTGTGCCCCACACACACACACCCTACTTATATATACCAACTACGAGGTTGCACATAAAATAAAAAAAAAAAACATCACACACCACGCCATCCTCCACCCACTCACACACAAATACACATCACACATACACAGACACCAACAAATCCAACACTCACACTTACACCTCCCTTCCCTTACCCACACACACAACGTACAAAAACACACACAAACACTCACTCACCTGCAATTTCAGGCACCATAACTCTACACACAATGTACCGGAGGTGCATAAGCGGATTCGAGATATTCGAATTCACGCTTATGCACTTTCGGCATTCTGGTTTTTTGTCTTCATGGTCTCGAGTTACTGAAATTCGAGATTTCAGTAATTCGAGATTATTAAGTGAAACCTTATACAATATGTATTTGATGTATAAATATGTATAGTATACATATACTCAGGTATCTGGTTGGTCCTGCTTAGAGTTTTATTTAGTGAACAAGTGGTCACTTTTTACCGTGTTGGATTGACATTTTAAAACATATTAAAGTTGACGAGAGTACCCGTGCGTTTGGAAGCTGGTATTTTTGTAGCTTTCTTCAATTTGTTTTTCGTTTATTGGTGCTTTTATATACTCAGCTATCCACAAACAGGATTTTTTTTAAGCCAACCATACATAGTAATGCCTAGAGTTATTGTAACCGCCATTATGCTAAAAAAAGAAGACTTGTAGCTCTGTACTTAGGTACAGTGTGTTTTTGTTTTTAAAATCTTTTTGTCAGTTTTGATTCATCTAAGGCCAAAACATCCTGTGTTGATAATTTAATTCCATTGATGAAATGACACTTCTGAAACGCTATGAGGGTCATTAGTCTGTACTTCTTTATCAAACATATATATATATATATATATATATATATATATATATATATATATGTGTGTGTGTGTGTGTATATATATATATTACATTTTATATATATGTATATAAATATATATATATAGTATATATATATATATATATATATATATATATATATATATATATATATATATTTAACCACAAAAATACTTGAGTTTTTGAAGTGCTGAGGGTTGCATTTCACAGTTTACTTGCCTTACGCAGGTAACCTTAAGCTGCCTTTGCTGTGGTTTTTTTTGGAAATCATTCACCTTTTGTCTTTGAAATTGGGTCGAAGGGTTATTATGTTTAATGAGAGAAACTGTAGACATCCCTTCTAAACACTAAAATTGAAGGCTATCATCTTTCAGATCATCTGTAGCTTAAGCCTGCACATGCCTCGGATATCCTGCCATCTAGACACCAAAACTACAGTGTCCCTCCATATGTACTTTATATACTTTGAACAGCATGTAGTGAAACTCTTTATGGAACTCAGTTGTGTGTTGTTGCTTGCTTTTTATAGACAGACTGCCATCCTCACTTTTCCTTTCACATCCCAGATTGTACACCATGGCACATCACATTGCTTGACTGATTTGAACTGTTTCATGTTTAAGGGTTTGTTCTTTAACTCTGAATGTTTTTTTTTTGTGTGTCTGTCAAGCATTGTTGCATCACTTTTTCAGTTGGGGGAGGGGGGCATTGGTTGACATTTTCAGAACCCAGTTTTGCAGAAGGGTTAATGCACTGCATCAGTGTGGAAAGGGACTTGGAGTAGAAATACATCAGCATATCTGCTTAGAATTAGTGCAAAAAGTAGGAAGTAATTAATTCAGCAGGCAAAAACACGAAATGTTTATTTTTGGTGTGGAAATAGTAGCAGCAATAAAAAGTGCAAAGGATCTTGGACTGTATGCCAGATAAAGTACATCAGCAGTTATGACAAGTGTAAAGGCAGGCTGTAATGATAAAGGGATGCATAGAACGAGGAAGAGATAAGTATTTTATTTTTGGTAAGATGCCATCTTCAGTGTCATGCAGTTCTGGGGATTTTGTACTCATGAAGGCAGTTCAGAGAAGTAAAATTCAAATGGTGCAAGGTCTGCTCTGGAAACTGCATAGAGAGACAGAGATCAAATGGGTACAATATGTATAGCCTTGAGAGCTAATACCAGAAATGTGTATACTTAAAGGGAATCAACAGGGGTCTGAAGGAGTATTAACACTGAGATAAAGAGATATTTGAGAAGAAATAATTTGTTTATTAAGGTAATAGAGTAGGTGTCTCTAAACCAGTACTAGGAAGTATTTTCTTTTTTAAATAGGAAGGGTGGTGGATGCCTGGAATAGGTTTACAGCTGTGATTGTGGGTTTAGAAGCAGTGAAAAAAATTTAAAGTTTATGGATAGATGAACAGGACATTTATTGTGCTATATAAAAAAAGTTTGGCTGGAGGTTAATTGGCATCTCCAGCTTACCCAAAATGTAAGGAAATGAGCTGGCATGAAGTTTTCTTCTTTATGCAGTTATTCTTTTAGGAAAAAAAAAAGTGGCTGCAGTAGATATATTTGTTTACTCTGAGGGATTTCCAGATCCTTTTTGTTTTAGAAAGAGACTGACTACTGGATATGTCAGTAGTGAGTCGTACTAAGAAGGTCAGGATTGATCGATAATGAGGGATGGTCATATCCCAGACCTACAGTGTGGTAGAGGTTTAGTAAGCATAGTGTGTTAGGTGTTACTTCAGTATATTAATTGCTTAGGAATGCTACATGGGCATACTGGTGGCTGTCACAGCTCTATCTTTCCTAACCAAATACACTTCCTCTTCTATGTACCTGGAGGGAAAGCCCATTATTTCTTCACTGCTGCTTAGCTTTAGGACTAAAAACTCCTGGATTTTGCTGGAGTTACAGATTATCCTTTCTTGTGATAATGTCTAAAGACCTTAAGTAGTTATACTGCTGCCTCTCTTGTTTGCTGATTATGTTCATGTGCCTTTTCTCTTTACAGATTTACACTGGTATTGTCTAGTTTGGGATGTCTTTTTTATGGACTTAGAATGTTTACCCAGATGTTCTTCGTGTTTCACTGTTGCAGTCGCTACATTTGGGGTAATCTGCTGGCAGGTTGCCCTCAGTTGGCCTGAATTCCAAAGTCTTGGGTCCTGCGTCGGTTGCTATCTTCTCTTCCATGACGTTAGGTCGTCAGAGGTGTAAAACATGCAGCCGATGCCATTTTCTTTTGTCTTTCTTGCTGCGCGGTGCCCGAAGCAGAAGCATTTTGTAAGTGCCGGTCGGCCGACTACTGAAATATTCGAGTTTGATTTTCAGAACTGAAGTCTTCACTAAAGCTAAGTACCCCGTTGGGGAAACTTTTTTCTTGCTTTTTACCGATGTCAGAAAAAAGTTAATAATTGTATTACTTGTGGGAAGCAAATACCTCATAAGGATTTCCATTTATACTATATTCCTTGCCTAGGCCCTGATCACAACATGCCTGGCTGTCGGTTTTGTGCTAGATTTAACCAACGCACTATTAAGCGTCGGTATATTTTTGCATCTAAGTATTTTGGAAACAGATTTAACTACCCAGAAATGTCGTCGGATAGCAATCCGAGTACTGGAGTACTTAAAAAACGCAAAGAAAAGGACAGAGAAAGGCAGTTGAGATCCAAAACTGACAACAAAGCTTCTCCTAAGCCAGTCGCCGGTACTCAGTGAGGTGCTTTTGCAGCCCCTGATACCCACTACCTTCGAGTCGCAGGCCTCTACCGACACCCATGTGGAGTCCGGCATGCCGCAAGATACTCAAGGTATTGGACCAACGGATGTATCTCCCTCGGATGGGTCCAGAGCCGCTGAGCAGTCACCGGCTTCTGAGTGTGTATTCAGACCTCAACATTTCTATATCAAACCGACGAAAGCTGCAAAACCTAAGGCAAAGACGCCTTCTAAAACTAAAAAAATGACGCCTGAGCCATCTGCACAGGCCTCTATGCCTAAATAACAGATGATCAAAATGGCTGAAGACCTTATTACATTGATCAGGGTACCCATCCCCCTCCAGATAAGAGGCCTAGGCAAGACACTGAATATGAATCTTCAGATCATGTTTCTATTTCTTCTGATTCCTCTTCTGATCAGGAATTATCTTTACTTCCCTATGAGGATTCTGCTGCTGAGGAGTCTATTCCATCTGCATTTCCTCCTGAGGATTATTCATTTGGAGAAACACTGCATACTTTGAGGGTGCATTTTCACTGGGAGAGTCAAGACTTCTCAGAATCAAAAAAGAGGCTCAGGGATTTCCTTCTCCCTCAGCACAAGCCTTTAGCCATTCCCCCTGTTTTAGATATTGTGGATGATGTGTTTTCGGAGTCAAGCCTAACCCCTGGCTCCTTACCTCCGGCTCCCAGTAAGCCTGACAGGTATTACATGGTCCCTGACTCTCATAAATTTTTATTTAGAAACCCTGCTGCTGATCCTGAAACTATTTCACAGGGTCCAAAGGGAGTTAAGGCCTCAACAGCAAAAAACCCTACCCCCTCCGGCAGAGATTCAAGGGCACTGGACAGATGGGGAAAAAAGGTTTATACATCTACAACCTTGGCAATCAGGGCCTTAAACTGTCAATTTCATATTCTTAAGTACCAACAGCATGTTATGGGATTGCTGAAACAGAAAATAATGTTGATTTCAGAATGTGCAGAAAATAAGGAATTGCAGGAATTATTGCATGCAGCTGAACAAGTTGGAAAGCATACTTTGCAATGTGGTTTTGTTTCTTTAGAGGCCTCCTGCAGGGCCGCAGTTACTGGATCTGTGATTAGGCGGCATGCCTGGTTAAAGGAACAAAATTTGCCTGATCATGTTAAAGCTAAATTGCTAGATGCACCTTTACAGCATGATTCTCTGTTTGGTATTAAGGCAGAAGAGGATTTAAAGAAAATGGAAAACAAAGCTAAGTCTATGCAAACTGTTAAAGATTTCTTACAAGTGCAGCCACCTAGATTCAGTAGACACTCGCCTACAAAAGGAGCAAATCCAGACACCCTAAGAGTTCCTGGTACCAGGCTCAAGACTCATACAGGTCAAAGCAATGGGGCGCATCCACCTCCAAATCTGGAGGAGATAAAGCACAAACCTACAGAAAGCAATCCCAATGACTTCCCTGTGCCTACACCAAGCACTTATCTTTTGGCAGCACCCATAGGGGGAAAATTAGCACTTTTTGCTCAAAATTGGCAATTAATAACCCAGGACAAGTGGGTACTAAACATTGTATCACAGGTATACAGATTCCATTTCCACACTCTGCCAATGAGAAATGGTTGGCCAGATCTGCCAAAAAAAACAATGGGCAGAGGCACAGAAACAGATTACGTCCCTCATGGATATGGGGGCCAATCAGACAGTACCAGAACAGGAAAAAAGACAAGGTTTTTACTCAAGACTGTTCTTGGTACCCAGAAAGGACAAGGCCTGGCGACCAATGCTGGATTTATCGATTTTGAACACATACCTGGACATTCCAAAATTCAAAATGCTCACCTTGCAACAGCGTCTGCCCATGCTGGGCAAGAATGCTTGGCTGGTGACTTTACACCTAAAAGAGGCATACCTGCATGTCCCAATAAGACAGTCGTGCAGACAATACCTCAGATACAAGGCTGGCTTAATGCATTACCAATTCTCTGCACTGCCATTTGGCTTATCTACTACGCCCAGGGTCTTTAGAAAGTGCCTAGCACCAGTAATTGCATTTTGCAGACAAAGAAGTATTCAAATATATCCTTACTTGGACGACAATCTCATTCAAGCAGAGAACAAGGACACTCTTCTACGACACCTGGAGGTTTGTGAAAAGGCTTCTAACATGCCTAGGGTACACAATAAACGAAAAGAAATCACAACTGGTACCCTTTCAAAATATAACATTCCTGGGTGCAAGCTTGAACACAACTGCCCAGATGGCTTACCTCACGCCAGACAAACAAAGGCAACTGACTACTTACTTCAAACTGATGGCAACAAAAAACCAATCTTCTGCAAGACTAATTCTGCAGGCTCTGGGCTTCATTGCATCCTGCATCCTACTAATTCCATATGCAAGACTGCATATGAGGAAACTTCAATGGTACCTAAAAAGTTTGTGGAGTCAACATTCACACAGTCTGGAAACAATGATTCCTCTCATCCCCTGCCTGCAACAGGAGTTTCTCTGGTGGGCAAAGGCCTGTCACCAAAACATGGAACGACCCTTCACTCTACCCCCTGCCAGTAAAACCTTAAAAACAGATTCATCAGATTATGCCTGGGGGCCCACATGGCAGGAAGATGCATTCAGGGCATATGGGCACCAAATCAAATGCATCTGCATATCAACCAGAAAGAGATGCTAGCTGTTCAAAATGTCCTAACAGCCTTCAAGGGCTTACTTCATCCAGGACAACTACTGTTAAAGACGGACAACACCACAGTCATGTGGTATATAAACAAGCAAGGGGGCACACACTCATACCTCCTTTGCAGATTAGCCATGGTACTGTGGAACACAGCTTTGACCTACCAAATAAATCTTCAAGCTCAATTCCTGCCAGGAAAACAAAACACTCTGGCAGACGATTTAAGCAGAAACCTTATGGATCCTCACGAGTGGAAACTAAATCCACAAGTCTTCAGCATGATAGCAGAGAAATGGGGGAGCCCAGACATAGACCTATTTGCCTCTCCTCAAAATTATCAACTGAAAAAATTCTGCACAAGGACTTATCACAGACAATCATGGAAAGTGGATGCCTTATCCTTCAGTTGGAAAAACCTGTCAGTTTATGCCGTTCCTCCTCTGCCTCTTCTACCCAAGGTCCTCCTAAAAGTCAAGCCAAAGGTGATATTAATTGCCCCGGACTGGCCCCGCCAATACTGGTACCCAATCCTAAGGAACTTGTCTCAATACCCAGCTTGGACCTTGCCTCAGAAACCACAACTACTGTCCCAGCAAAACAATCAGATCCTGCACAATCAACTACAGACTCTAAACCTGGCAGCATGGCTCATCCTGTAATCATACAGACGACACCTCTCAGTAAAGCTGTGATGGATGTCATTTTGGAAGCCAGAAGGCCTAGTACTAGAAAATCTTATGCTGACAAATGGAAGAGATTCTGCGCTTGGAATCAAGCACAAGGAACTGATACAGCAGAACCGCATATTTCTCAGATATTACAATACTTAACATCCCCCTGTCATTCTACAGTTTATCTTTCCTTCTGTATCTTCTACAACCTTTGTGATGTATTTGCTTGTAGATGAAGGTAAAGTTTATATTGATGCATGTCTATATATATATATATATATATATATATATTTAGAATATTGCTACCTTTTTGGACGCACCTGACATCGGGGGCAAGAAACACTAAAGAAAATGACATCGGCTGCATGTTTTACACCCCTGACGACCTGACGTCATGGAAGAGAAGACAGCAACTGACGCAGGACCCAAGACTTTGGAATTCAGGCCGACTGAGGGCAACCTGCCAGCAGATTACCCCAAATGTAATGACTGCAACAGTGAATACACTCGAACATCTACATTTATGGTAAGTGTACACAACTGTACTTTCTTCATGACTCAGACACTTATGTTACTCGAAAAAGAAGTAATGTTTTATTTATTTATTTATTTGACATTTGTTAGCCAGGTTAGTCCAGCTGAGCCATATGACCCATTTTCAGTGGAGACCTGAGAAGAAAAGCTCCAGCTTACAGAAAAATGAATTGCTTGCATGAAATTATATAAACAAGCAATACAAAATGATGACATGCAGTGCTGAAATAACATAGTATATAGACTCTACATCCAGTGGAGAACAGTATATTGCACAATGTGAGCAAGCATAGTCAGTATAAGCATATCTTTTACCTGGTAGTATAATAATTTAAAATTTTCTGTGGATTGAGTGATGTTTGCATTGTACAGAGGGTAGATGTTCAAGGATGTGATAGTGAATTTTTACATATACTAGAAAGGAGTGAAAATGAACAAAAATATTCTGAAAAAGTAGAAGAGAGGTGGAATGCATACCTCTCAACATGTTCTAGCAAGAAATCTGGGAAAAAGTAATAAATAATGGGGTGACAAAGGCCCAAACATAGGTACATTTTTTTAAATATTGCTCTTGCACACATAGAAAGTGGATAACATGATTTGCATTAGTCTGAATTTTCTGAAGGATATGAAGTCTGAAAGTCAAATGACTGTCATTATTTTCTGACTTCAACCCTCAATGATTTACCAGTGATTTGCCAAAAAGCCACAGTTTTATGAGAAGTGGACCAAACATATGAGGCAAAAATCTGGACATTCTGTGAAAATCTGTAAAGTTGAGAGGTGGAAGTAAATGATAGGTGGAAGTAAAATGGAGTGGAAATTAAGTGAGGATTATGGCAAGGGCAGGTTCATGAGTTCAGGAAGTAGTTTTTGACTTCAGTTTTGAAAAAGCTGGTACCATTAATGATGCGGATGTCAGGAGGAAGCCTGTTCCAAGCTTGGGATATGGAGTTTTTGTAGAAGAGTTTTCCAATATTTTTATTTGGTTTATATATGGCTAGAAGGTTCTTGTCAGAGCAACGAAGTGAACGAGTTAGCATATAAGGGGATACTATGGATGAAAGACACAGACAGGCTAAGGGTTTATTTAGCAGAGAGTGCGCAAGTTGCAGCTGTGAAAGAAGCATGAGCTGGGGGAATTCAAGCCATTGGAGTTTTTTTAGGGCAAG